>NC_058409.1:60591796-60646421 GCF_002201575.2 Neomonachus schauinslandi | reverse complement strand
CAGGGACAAGGGAGAACACAGAAAGGAAATATGGAAAATGGAGTTGGTTTAGATGGGTAGTAACAGAAGAGGGATAATAGAGGAAAGAGGGGGAGAACCTTGAGGGACACTTAAAATAGAGTTTAGACTTTGGCTTAAAACAAAGAAAGAACTCAGGGCAGTATCTTCCCTCATGGACTACGGTCCAGGAATTTGGAATTATAGAACCTTCATTAGATGAATATATAATTTAAAGCTGAGGAAAACAGTGCATGTGCACTTACCCAGTTACTTTGAGGCAGAGGGAGAGAGAGAGAGAGAGAGAAGAGGAGGAGAGGAGGGGAGGGGAGGGGAGGGGAGAGGAGAAGTAAAGAGAGGAGAGGAGAGGAGAGGAGAGGAGAGGAGATGAGAGGAGAGGAGAGGAGGGGAGAGGAGAGAAGGGGAGGGAAAAGAAGAGAAAAGAAATATAGATGTGGGTAAAAACTTGGCTGTCAGCCTGCTCTTTGTCTTTTTGACTCTTCTCAAACCCTAGCCTCCTGAGGGTTTGATAGGCTTTCTTTTCTTTATAGGAAAGTCTTTGAGTATATTGAAGAAGACAGATTTTAAAAATATGTCCAATGCCATATATGAGCCTTTTTGCAGTCTGAAAGTAACCTGGGAATTTACTGAAAATCCATTTGCTTCTTTAGCATTCTGTTCATTATTTCATTTTGATTGATTTAAAACCATTTATTAAATAAAAAATAATATTTTAGCTGAAAGTGTTCAGCACTATAAATCACTAAATAGATTAAAATTAATTCTTTATTCTAGTGGCCCCATATTGCTATTCTATGCCCTAGTACTTACATTTTTATTTCACTAAGCACCAAAGAAATTGTTACCACACTCACCTTTATGTAGTGCATGGGTTGCTATTAAGGTAGAGCACAACCACAAGATGCTCTTTATATTTATCAACATCTTGTTCTAGAAATGAAGAAAAACACAAAGGAAACCATAAGCATTCAGGTTTGTGGTGGGCCATAAATCACATGCTATTTGTGCAGTATATGTAATAAGAGTACAAGGAGCAGCTCCCCTTAGATTGTAAAAACAAGATAGAACCTGTAATAGGAAAAGTCATCCCAACACTTTAATTATTAGTTTGACTCTCACCCAATGCAGTTGTTACCAAAATAATCCCAGAACCCACTTTGGGAACATACAACAATATGGATGCACAGGACAACCACAACTGGGTAGGCTGTAGAAAGAACAACTGAGACCACAGCCCGAGCAACTAGTGGCTAGGAACTGGCACAAAGAGGGAGGGGTGACCACAATGTCTATTTAGAAACAGGAAGCTGGTCACAGATGGAGCAGAAGAAGATGGGGAAGCAATAGGCAGAGATGTTGAAAGGGAGGGATTCATATCAAATGTGAGGTGGGAAGGAACATGGTGGTGGTTCCCGCACATGGTATCAAAACAGGGAATAAGGACTTCAGCAGGCTTTTTAAAGCACAGACTCAATTTAGTTTCTAGGAGGCTGAACAAACAAAACAAATGTATTATAAGGAGCTGTTGATTACAAAAAGACCAGTGCTTGCCATGAGTTGTTTTTTTTTTTTAAGATTTTATGTATTTATTTGAGAGAGAGAATGAGAGACAGAGAGCACGAGAGGGAAGGGGATCAGAGGAGAAGCAGACCCCCTGCTGAGCAGGGAGCCCGATGTGGGACTTGATCCGGGGACTCTAGGATCATGACCTGAGCTGAAGGCAGTCGCTTAACCAACTGAGCTACCCAGGCGCCCTGCCATGAGTTTTAAAGCAGTTCCAACAGTTCCTAAGTCTGAAGGGTGAAAAAAAGAAAGAAAAACTCTATTCAGAGAGTCAAGAAACCCTGCCCTGGCTTTGCCATTAATTTATTGTGTGACTTTGGGGAAGACATTTAACAGTCTGGGTCTCAGAATGGTCCCTTCCAGCTTGAATTTCTATGAAGCTGTAATTATGAGGCAGATAAGTACCAGTGTTGGGGACCATCTGGAACGCAAAGAGACAATCTCAGAAGAACTGCAGATTATTTGATCCCCATGGTTGTTCCTTTCTCAGCTACATTTAGAACTGTTCTGTAACGGTCCTTCTTGGTTGGCTACCCAGCAGCTTTCTTCTTTCTCCTTTCTAACAAAATTCCCATTCCGTTCTCCTGTCTACCCTCCTTCACACAGCCATACACCTTAGAGAAGCCTGAGTCAAACCCAGCCCGAGGGAATGATCTTGATTATCCTAAGTCAGTCACACTGCTCCCATTCCTTTCACCAATGACTGGTTTTGGAATGAGTATATGAGGCAGTCTTTACTAATGAGATGTGAGGGGATCTCAGCAGGGCAGAAGGGATGCTCCTGGGAGAGGGACATTCATCTTAAGAGTAGAAAGTGAAATTTCAGGTTGTATCATAAAAAAGCTATTAAAGAAAATGCATTCCATGAGTATTAACTGAATCTAACTAAGAAACCTTTTTATAAATATACTTATAAACAATAATTTCCTATCTTCATTAGAGAAAAAATTGTCCTCAATTTTTTAAATTTTTTTCAGGAGACTTTTATAAGCATAATGGTAAAAGCCTGGTCTCCACCTGAATTCAAGTTCTGAATCCTTTACTAATACTCTGCAGTTTGGGGGTAAATTACTAACTCTCTCATTTTCAGTAGCTTTTTAATTGTGAAAAGTAGTACTTAACTATTGGAGTGAATGTGAGGATTGATAAAATAATGCATATGAAATATAGCTCAGGGATACACAGTGTATTCAGTACTCAATATTTCTTACTAAAATTACTAATTCAGGTTTTCTACAGATGTTCTCTTCCTGCTTTCATATCACTAATACTAAAAAGAAAAGTATTTGAAGCTGTTGGATTTGAAAATTATAACCTTGGTTGCCACTATAGAAGCAGTGGATAAGTTTATGCTTATAATAAATTGCTCTAAAACTTTTTTCTATGTGCTTTGAGTCATTTCTTGTAAACATGTTTTATCTTCTCTGTAGAACAGTAGGCTCCGTAGAACAGAGCTAGTATTACATTCAATTTACTAATTCCTGTAATATTCCCATAATATTTCCACAGGGCCAGCTTCAGAGTATACCTTGAGGAAGGTTTATAGACCAAATGCAGGACCACTGCCTCCACTTCCTATTCTGAAACACACTCTGAAGCCAAGGGCCAACAATCTCTTATGACTATGGGAAAGTAGGCTAATTAAACGTGAAATACATTTAAACCAGTCCAGTTGACTATTCATCATGTCATGATAATATTTGATGTTTGTCAATATTTGGACATTGGTGTTAGATCTCATAACAAGATCAGAGAAAGTGTGACCATGACCCAGGAATGGGTCTTCTGCATCCTAATTTCCTCTCTAAGACTAATACTCAAAGTGTAACTTTTTGTGCCATACTTCAACCTTATAAAAGTATCTTTTTTTTTTAAGAGAGGGAGGAAAATGGTTTTTCATCTATATAACAAGTATATTCATCACTTGCCTTAAGATTGCCCCAAGACAAGGCTAGCGAAGGAAGCCAGTGCATTAAAAATACAAGGGAGAGATCAGTCATGTCTTAAATATATCTACATAAATATATTTTAACAAATTCCCAACATTCAAAAACTAGGGTTTTCACAGTAAGTCTCAGATCTCTTTTGACAAATCAGATCAAACAAGTCTAGGTCCACATTCTTGCTGGCCAGCCATCAGCACTAGGCAAGGAGCAGGCTCTCACCCTGGCTCCGTGTACTCAAGGTCATCACTCGCCCCACTCGGCTTCTCATCCATTTCTACTCCATTCCTGTTCCCTTTAGGCACCTGATTTAAAGAATGGTCATTTATTTCTTTAGTCAATATCTCAGAGTGCTTTTACTGATCTTAATTGCCTTAGAACTACATTTCTGTGGTCTCTTCCTTGGCATCTACGGGCATTCATTCCATTTCTCTAATTTTCTTAAGGCTACGTCCATGTTCATGTTGTTAAGGCACACTATTTACCTTCTGCATTTGATCTTACTAGATAAGAAACTTTCTAAAACCTCTTTCTTTTTTTTAGTACCACTCTAACCCCCCACTTCTATTCTTCCCTCTTCCATGTCTTGTAAGCATAATCTGCTAGTGATAACATGTCTGTCTGCATAGAAAGACCTAGGAGATATGAAAGCCAGTGCCTATATTTAGCCTTCACTCCAGTGAAATCAGTGAGAAGAGGAGAAAGTCATCAAACAATCAAGGCACAGCTGACTGAAGCTGTTTAATTGCCTGGGAGACAGAAGAGACAAGGTTAACAAGACTCCTGTACATGACAAATGTCTGCAAAAAGGGTAAGGGTCATGCCAAGGATGGGCTGCCTTGAAGAAAGAGAGCCAAGGTTCTAATAAACAGATATTTAATATTCTCCCTTAATCCTCCCTTAATCTTGGGGAAGATCCTCTGAGCAAAGGGTGACTTAAGGACACAGACATAGAGATTTTGTCTTCTAGTCTTCAAATTAGTTACCTTAGACAACCAATTGTCTAGGACACCTCAACCACAAGGTGAATATAATGAGTATTGCCTACCATATTGCTCCTGGGTGCATTCTCACAGGAAGAATCACTGCAACGCAGAGAGAAATATCATGGTTTAAGCAGGACATCTTATAAATTTATTTCACAGGAGTAATTGTGCCATGTGAATTTATCACTAACCTGTGACTGGATTCCTGAACTGGGACATAGCTAAGCTTTCTCATGTCATTGCCCCTTGGTACTGCCCTTTTCTCTGCCTGGCTAACTCCTTCCTCATTACTCTGTCTAAAACACACTGCATTCTCTATTCCTTTTGCCATGCTCTATTTTCATCACAGCACATACCACATATCATTTTATTTATATATTTGGGAATTGCCTCTCTCTACCCACCATAATATAAGCTCTGGGAGAGCAGTCTTTGATGTTTTGTTCATTGCTCAGGACACTCAGTAAAATATGCTCATTTTTTTTTTTTACATAATAAGATGCATATTATAAACACTGTTTGGTACATTCCTTTCTTCATTTAAAATACAGTGTATCTTGGAGAATGTTCCAAATCAGCAAATACAGTTTTTCTGGGTTGTTTTTAACAACCATATAGTTTTCCATTAGATGAATGCAGCATCTTGTATTTCACCAGTTCCTATGATAAGCCTTTAAGCTGGCTTCATATTTTTGCTATTAGAAACAATGCTGCAAAGGGCATCCTTGTCCATTTGTCTTGGGTGACATTTGTGCCAGTATCTATATGACAATGTCCAGAAGAGAATCGCTGGGTCAAAGAGTATATGCATTTTTTAAATTTTTTGGTAGCTCTTACCAAATTATTTTGTAAAGATGATGAACCTATTTATATTGCCACAGTAGTATGTGAGAGATCCACTTTCCCCACAACATGGCTGACAAAACCTTCATCGAACTTTTTTATCTTTACTACTGTGATGGATGAAAAAATAGTGCAGTATATCATTGTTTTTCAATTACTATTTCTTTAATTATGAGTGAGACTGAGCAATTTCTCATATGATTAAAAAAATATTTTTTCTTCTGCCAACTGCCTGTATTTCACATTTGATATTTTTTGGATGGGTTGTGGTCTTTTACTTATTTGTAAAAGTTCTTGGTATACCAAAAGAGTTATTAGCTCTTTGTCTCTCATATGTTCCAATGTGTTACTTGTTTTTGTGTAAATAATTTAATTGTTATTTACTCATACTTATCAGTCTTTTCTAGTATGGCTTCTGGATTTTATCTTTTGCTTAGAACAGGTTTCTCTACTCCTATTTTACTATTTTAAAAATCCTATAAGTTCTTCTAGTTATTTTTTTATTTTATTTTAGTTCTGAGAGAGAGAGAACATGTACAAGCCAGGGCGGGGGGGGGGGGGGGGGGGGGCAGAGGCAGAGGGAGAGAGAGACTCTTAAGCAGGCTCCACACCCAGGATAGAGCCCCACATGGAGCTGGATCTCATGACCCTCAGATCATGACCTGAGCTGAAACCAAGAGTAGGAAGCTTAACCAACTGAGCCTCCCAGGCGCCCCCTCTAGTTATTTTTTTAATATCATTCCCTACATCTCATATTTGGTTATCTTAACTTTATTTAAGGAAAAGAAATGAAGTAGAGATTGACTCTTATTCTGAGTGGACCAATCAGTTGTCCCCAAATCATTTGTTGAATAATCCTTCTTTTCCACTGAATTTCCATGTCTATTCTAGTATATTTCTGGACTCTGTCTCCTGTTAAGTGAAACTAGACAATTCTTAAAGCAAAATGCTCCTATCTAACTCCCTTTATAGATTTAGTAGGAAATATGTGATTTAGGTAATAGTGTTTTTATTGAGATTATAGAATTAGATCAATATGAGTCCCATGGATATAATATTAACACCACTTATTTGTATAGTTTTCCATTTGCCAAAGCTTTCCCACAGGTATTCACCGTTTTGATGTGTATAACTGTATATGCATTTAATAGATTCTGACATCAAGCTTTTTGATTCCAAGTCTAGTGTTCATTCCACCACACCATAGGTAATAGCAACTCAGTAATTTAATAATAAAAAATTATTGTCACATATTATATATGTGTTTATTATAAGCTATGTAGTCTCATTTTTATAGACATAAGCACCTCTTAAAATTCTTAAAAGAACAAGGTAGGATATATATAGATACAGAAATGAGGTAAATTTAAACATAGATGTGCATTCACACCCTTTTATAGTTGATAGATCTATCCAGAGGAGTTTCAGGAAACATAACAGACAAACACATTCAACAAAGTCACTTTGCCCTGACCACTGAAATACAACCACCCTGGCACATTCAATGATAAGAACCTAGCAGAGTAAAAACAAAACAAACAAACAAAAAAACAACCCAAACACTGGAGAATACATATAAATACAATATAAACACATAAATGTACATTTATGTATGGGGGGTGTGGGGAGAGTGGGTGTAATTTTCTAAATCTAGGCTACCAGAGGAAACAGGCAAAAACTCACTAATTGAAGCAGAGCTTGACCAAGACATTTATCTCTAGGGATGCCTGGGTGGCTCAGTTGGTTCAGTGTCTGCCTTCAGCTCAGGTCATGATCCCAGGGTCCTGGGATCGAGTCCCGAATTGTGCTCCTTGCTTAGCAGGGAGTCTGCTTCTCCCTCTCCCTCAGGCTGCTGCTCCCCCCAGTGTGTGCTCTCTCTCTCTCTGACAAATAAAATTAAAATAAAAAAGACATTTATCTCTACTTCCTCTTGTTCTTTTTTTTTTCTTTTTTAAAGATTCTATATATTTATTTGAGAGAGAGAGAACAAGCAGGGGCAGGGGGAGAAGCAGACTCCCCACTGAGTGGGGAGCCTGATGCGGGGCTTGATCCCAGGACCCTGAGATCATGACCTGAGCCGAAGGCAGACACTCAACCGACTGAGCCACCCAGGTGCCCATCTACTTCCTCTTGTTCTGATTCCCAATCAGAGGGAGTACCAGCCTTGTGTTTTCTGGTAAAGTATAGACCTATGCAACAATGAGCATGTTTTCTCAGACTAGAGCAACTCACCCCCAACAATGAGTGTGAGTCCTCACTGGTTTCTCTAGGTGGGTGGTGAAATAATCACCTACTGTCCTACTGTAGTATAGTCACTGATTCTTCTCAAGATAACTGTGTATCTTGAGAAGTTGGGTCAGTCAAAGGGCAATATCCCATTTTAAATATCGTGTCTACTGATGTCTGTCAATGAATAAAGTCAACAAAACTGTTTAAACTGCAGTAGGAAAGAAAAGATTGGTTATGTGACTATTGGAAGACAGCCTTGGTGGGTCTTTATGCTCTCAAAGGCTCTAAAGCTCAATTAGTGATCACTCATCAACCACAAAGTACTTATGCATAATAATGAGAGGAAAGAGAGAACAAAGACTATATTTTTAACATTAATCGTATTCAACCTTAAGTTAGCTTTTTAAGTCCTTTGCAAACAGAATTTACAAGCATGCAGACATAGGTATCTTAGAATATCAGAGACATTCCCCTCCAGTTTGCAAGCACAGAGAAAAATTAGAGGAAACCTACACCTGTAAACATATAAAGCTAGGGGGGGATTCTTTTCAAACTTCATTTTTTTAAAGCAGAAACAATTTAGGAGTAACTTTTAATTTATCTACTAGGAAAAACAAACTAAAAGCTTGAATTCTGACATAAACCCTTAGATGGTCTTGTTCTTATCCCTCTTCCCACCACCCACAAGATTAAGGACTGTGGACTTCCTGCTGGAGGAAGTAATTGCTCAATCACTTTGGAATCCACTAATACCCTTCGCTGTATTAGTTTGGACAGACATATACAATTATGAAATCTTCCTTTTTTACTGAGAGATCGCACTAGAAGTCAGTCCCTGAGACCTTCTGCCCGATATGCTCTTATATCCAAGTGACATATTCTCGGAACTGGGAACAGATTTCATCTCCGAAAACTAGTTGTTGCTCCCATTGATGCCTTCCCATTTTTACATTAAACTCACAACATCCTATTTCAGGACTTCACACGAATATTTTCGTGATAGCTTTGGCACAGTTGACAAGCAGTACTTAAAATAATTTAGGTCACAGCTTTTAGAAGGAGTCAAAAAGAAAGGGAAAGTGTACCAATTAGATAATCAGAATTTGAGATCTCAGAGATCCTTAAAACCCTGTTCTCTGAAGTAAAGCGAGGAAGCAAGAGAGTTTAAAATGCAGCTCTAAGTGGCAGTGTCTAGACTGCGCCACGTTCCCCCAAGTTACTAGCTCCGTCATTTCATAAATGTGTGCTGAGCTCCCACTGTGGGCCAAACCCGTGCTAAGGGTCCTGATGCACAGGGACCTGAGTTACACCCGCAGCCCCTTAATGTTTGAGCTCATTGGAATTACATCAGTCCTGTCAAATGGCAATCATTCGCCATTCTAGACGCACGACAGTCTGGACGTGATTATCCTGTAATTGACTAAAAATAGTCTTTAAACCTACTTGAACGTATTTTAAAAGTCAATATATGGAGTACAGAATAAACTCGTGTCATTTTTCTGCCGAAAAAGTTTGCTTGGAGTAAATCTTACTTCCTCTTTACAGTCCTCCTACCGCTCCCAAGAAGCAAGAAAAACTGTTTTCACATTATTAATAAGAGTGCTTAGCACCTTCTGGACAGAAGTCGGGTAGCCTCCAGCAGCAGCCCGCAGCCTAAGCGCCGAGGGCGCGACCGCGGAGCTTCCAGCCGTGAGCCCCGCCCAGCCTTTCCCCGCCCCGCCCCGCCCCCGCCGAAAGCGCAAGGCCCCGCCCCCATTGGCCTCTGGGCGGGGACCCGAGGCGCCGCGCCAGCGTTCAGGCTGGGCGGACTGCCGGTTCCGCAGAGCGGTTGTCTCAGAGCCCAAGTCACACCCGTCTCTGGCCGGGAACTAAAGCCCCAGCCCACGTGGCGGCGGCTGGAGAACTCCGGCGTAGCGAGGAGCGCCCGGCGCGGCTCCTACCCCGCGCCTGCTGAGCGAGTGGGGCTCGGCCCGAGGCCCCAGCCGCTTTAAAGGGCTCGTTTCTCCCCTACCCTTCCATCCTGGGACGCCGCTTTAGTCGCGTTTGTTGTCACTTATTTAAAATATATCTTAAAACAAGACGCGAAATTCGGCCTCAAACTTCGAAACGTACCCTACCTGTCCTCTCCTGGCTGTTTGCGTCCGTCAGCCCCATCTCCGCTCTCTTCTTCCCGCTTCCTACCCTTCCCTTGCCTTCTCTTCTTTTTCCTCCCGTCGCACTCCTTCCCCCAAATTTCCATGTTCGATGTGTGTCTTGAAATTGATTAAGTTTAAACTTTGGATTAGGGGCCTTTCTTTTGCCATATCCTGGGGCGGGGCCCTAGTATTGGGTTCAAGTGGTCAAGGGCCTTAGTAAAGTTTCCAAAAGTAAAGCATTCTGTATTATATTTCTTAAAGTGATGCGTAAGATTGAACATCAAGCCCTCCAAAACCTGGATTCGCCCCTGGCAAGCTTCAGACTTGGCCCAGGGCGCTGCGCACATCCCCGAGGACCCGCGAGCGGCGCTTCTGCACTTAGCAAAGACAAGGTCTCCTTTCAGGGCCCTCCAAATCCCTAGATTTACGTCGCAGAGTCTGAAATAGAAAACTAACGACTAAAGGTTCTTCATCCTTGAATATATGGTTGTAAAAGTGGCTCGCTTGGGGTTTTTTGAGGGGGGAGGTGGGGGGCTCGGTTTCCTCCACCTGTGCTGCACTTCTCCATCAGGGGGCGCCCACACCCGCCACAAAACACCCTATTCCTAGACATCTGGGTTCTGCAAGCCCTAAGCACGCCTACTGGGGGCAGATCCGAGGGAGCTCACTGCCTCTCTCGCTCCTCCCTCCTAGCCTGCCTCCGCGGACCCGGGAGGCAGGGATTTCACACTAGCCATTCATTTGTCAGCCGTGGGGGAGGGGACGCAGGAGCGAGAGAGACTGAACAGAGGCTGGGAGAGGGGAAGGGAGGCAGAGAAGATGGAGACAGAAGAGGGAGACACAAAGATGAGAAACGGGACACAGCGAAACTGTCTTTCAGTCTGTGGGTGTGCGCACGGTGCGACAGCTCTCCAGGCGTTGCGTAGATTTCTTCCCCCTCCCGCAGCATCTCCCGGGGACAAGCAGGACTTGCTGGGGCGCAGCTGGATCGGAGAGCAAATAGTTTAAGCTATGACACCGTATTTCTAACCCGCTCTCCGCTGCCTAACACACAGACCGCTCCACGCCCAGTGACACAGACAGCAAGCCGGGACAGCCCTGTGGCCCCCATATCCGCACGCACCCTGCGGCGCCCACACCTCTGTAGGGTGGTGGGACGCTCCAGCCTAGGGCGTCCCCCGGGGCTCCCGGCACTCGCTCTCCCTGGCCGCTGGATTAGCCAGTAAAGTTGCTCAACTAGGGCGAAGAGCTGGGAGGGTGTGGGGAGATGGAAGGAAAAGAAGGACCGCTTTAGTCGGGGCGAGAAGGCTGGTCCTAGAGGCCCCAGATTCGGGTCCCCGCACCACCTTTGTCTAGAGAGCGCTCTGAGCCCTGGTTTGCTCGTTAAGACCAGAGTGGAAGCCTCCACTTCGCTCTTCTGGGTGAGAGAAAATTCTTGCACATCGCTGATGGTTCAAGGCAAGCTTTTCCCGCCCAGGCGCTTCCCAGACCGCCGCGGCACTCCAACAACCCCACCCCCATCCCCTGCTCCCTCCCGGCCAGCCCCTGTGCTCCGCGCGCAGGACAAAAGAACCCAGGGGCACCAGGGAGGGCCTTGACAGCCCCCAAGTCTCCAAAGAGACGCAGCCCAGGCACCCCGCACATCCCCCGGCCGGACCTCTTTCCAGACTGCTTGCGGGCGGGGTGCGGGGGGGGGGGTCACGTCTGCCCAGGTCCCGGGTTGCTGCGGCGCGGGATCGTCCTGTCAGGAGCTGCCCTGGAGCAGCATTCCAGGAACGCTGGGCACTGACCACACACCAGGGGCCCGGAAGCCAGGTGGCCCGCACCAAGGCGGCTTCGGGGACTTGCAAGTGGACAAGTCTCGGGAGTCCCCATTCAAACTTTTGCCTCGAGCAGGTTAACAAAAAAAGCTCAAGGTGCCAGCGGTCCCTCCAGCTCTCCAGCTCAAGACCCCAATACTTTTCTAAGGATTCTCTACAATTCTCTTCCCTCCCTTCCCCCAATTCCGTTAGTCCTTCTACCCCCACCCCATTCCGGGCTTCTTTTGTCTGGATCTTTTCAGCACCACGGTCCCTCGGTATTCCTCTCTCCAAACGTCCTTCTGAAAGTTACCTGCATTTTTAAAGTGCATATATTTTCTTAACTTCGCCTTACAGCTAGTTCTCTTTGCCTTAATTAAAACCTTCTACCAATTAAAATGTACTTCGTTTTTCTAAGCTCGCTCGTTTTTGTTGGTTTTTTCTTTCTTTTTTTTTTTTTTTTTTTTTTTTAAAGGGGGAACAAAAGAAACGTGATTACCTTGAAAGGCGGCTTATTGCAGTTTGGGGGATAAAAATCACCGCAGCGCTGCGCGAATGGGCTCGGTGTTGCCGGGGCGGGTCACATAGGAAGCTCGGTGGCCTGGGGAAGGGTGCGGAGGGTGCGGGACGGTGCTGAAGGATGCAGGAGGATGCGGGGCTGGCCGCAGATCCCCGTCCCAGCGCCTGTCCACAGCACCTAATGTTCGCGGCTGTTGCTCCCGCCCGCCTGGAGTTCTTCCCCAGAAAGGCTCGGGGCAGCTCGCCTGCAAGTTCAAATGCGGGTTGTGACACCCATCATCATTATATCACTGTACCGTCAGCACCGAGGAGGAGACTCAGCGAGGAGGAGGAGGAGGAAGAGGAGGAGGGTTCATTCACAGGCTCCTGAAGCGCTCGGCAGCTTCAGCCACTCCTAAGAGCCCAGGCTTGGAAAGCAGGCAGAGGGGCGGAAAGGCAGCTCCCCGCGCCTGCGGTAGGGACCGCCTGCCTCCCTCCCCAGGCACTCCCACCTCTCGGCGTTTCTTCCTGACAAGAAGTACCAATCGGCTTGGGGACAGCAGCGCTCCCCATTCAGCGACTCACTAAGTAACATCGCGCTGTGCGCACGGAAACCACTGCCCTCCCACCCCTCCCCACCCCCACTTCCCCGCCCCCTGTGCTGCCAGTTCTGGGTTAGGGGAAAGGAGCCCCCAGGCTCTGGTGGGGCAGGCCAGCACTAGACAATTGCGCACCCTCAGTTATTCTTGGGAGCGAATGAAACTCTGCAAAATCAGCAGAGAACTTGGTTACAGCGTGTTTACGAGGCCACAGAACCTGCCTGTCCCATCTGAGGGAAGTGTCAGGCTTGCGCCTCCAGCCAACCTGAAAGAGACACTGAGAAAACCAGATCCTTCTAAGACCTAGAGGGAAAGTGTAAGAACTGCCTTACCCGGGAACTGCCCAAAGGGGAGCCCGACGTCATAGCGCAATTTACAAAGACCCTGGTAATAAAGGCTTGGACAGGAAATTCCCCGAAGCAAATCCCCTGTCGGATTTCAACAGATTCTCTAACTCTGCCGCAAACGTACAGAAGTCTAGATTTTGCTTTCTTCCTTCTTCTTTTCCCTCAGTTTTTCAAAGTGTCCCTCATGGTAGAATATTTAATAATTTTTCTGAGTAACAGAGACTCCTTGGATGTACCAATCCCCTTCCTTGTGGTCAGGAAATGGGACCACAATCTTTCTTGAGTTTTTGTGATTTTTGTTTTCAGCCAGGCTGACCAACTATGTAAACAACATCAACACAAGGAAGAGTCCCCTGCATTGTGTTACAAAAGGTTTCCTATAGGACCTTAGAGAGCAAAGGGTCAACCAGTTGACACAAAGGATTTCTCCCTCTTAGAAAAGAGGGACTTTGTATTTTCCTTTTCTTTGAAGTCAAGTATGAGTTTATACAATGGGAACAAAATAAGTCCAAGGTGCACATCAGTTTCAACATGATACTGGAGTGGACAGCAAATTTTTCTTTCTACATAAACATGGAAGTATCCTCATGATTATTCTCTCTGAAGTCTCTACTTAGAAAATTATATCAAATACAACAGTGATGATTAAAGAAAAAAGTCCAGTTTCACTCTGAATTTCTTTGAGTGGGTTGGCTTTAGACTCATACTTTAAAACTTGTAGAAGCCTAGACTTCTGTGCACGCACATTTATAATGTTTCTTTTCTAAGTTTCTTTTGCAAGTTGTATGCATTCTGCATGATGCTAGATTTTAAGTTATAGACAGGTAGAAGTTTTGCTGGGAGAATTTCAGCCCTCAAAATGTGTGCTTTCCATTTCTCATTATTTATTTAATTATCAGCTCACTACAGTGAATAACATAACTATTAACTACAGGATTTAGGAATCCATTTTTTTGGTTTGTTTTACAATGATTTTTTAATTCTTACTATAGTTTTTATACCACCGTTCTTAACATTGAAGTTCTATTCCATTAAGTATTTAGAATAACAGAGTCACAGAACATAATCAGATTTCAACCTTTACATTTAGCAGATAAGCAAACTAAAGCTCAGAAAGTGATTTTTCCTAAAGTCAGACAATTAACAGCAGAGCTATTACCAGAACACAACTCTTGACTCCAGGTCCAGTGGTCTTTCCAGCACTCCTCCTAGCAACTTTTTTTAAAGATTTTATTTATTTATTTGACAGAGAAAGACACAGAGAGAGAGGGAACACAAGCAGGGGAAGTGGGAGAGGGAGAAGCAGGCTTCCGGCCAAGCAGGGAGCCCAAAGTGGGCTAGATCCCAGGGTCCTGGGATCATGACCTGAGCTTAAGGCACACGCTTTAATGACTGAGCCACCCAGGTGCCCCTCTTAGCAACTTCATAAACTAGATCACTTCACTCAAAAAGGGAGAAAACTCCTTATTGAAATTTATACTCCAGGTATTAGGACAGACCTTTCTCTGAGACACCTCAAAGTATATATTATTGTTCTCATTCTTAAATTTGAGTAAACCTAGTTGAGTTCCAAAGAGTTTAAATGTCTCGCTTGTGGCTACTTTCTAAGTGGTACATCTGCCAATCTGAAAAGCTTATTATCTTTCCATTACCCTGCTCTCCCTTCATAATACAGTTAAGTAAAACATTTCTGCAAAGGAGACCTAAGGCGGAAGAAAGCAACTAATGGCACATTAATAACCATTTTTAAGGAAATGTTAATATTTAACAGTCCCTGTAAATAATGCCAACTTTACATGATGAAACATGATGAAAAATAAGGGTCAGAGACTACTTACATCCTGAGATATTTTCCTTTATCTTCCCAAATGTGTTTCTCTAGCCCTCTAATGTTTATAGTCCCTTATAATGTCCACAGACATTACAACTCTTGACAGAGCAGTTCTATAGGGCAAAGGCACTTTCTCAGGCAGACTTCACTAGTCAGAACATGGACAATTCTGAACAGCTTTATACCGCATGCCTTTTCTTTACCTCGGCTTGTAACATTATTTAGAAAATTAAACACTCCTGCAGGCTGCCAAATAACTAAAATGAAACGACACCCCCAAATATCAGCTTGCTTTCTCTAATTTCCCTATAATAGGGAATAAAAAGGAAAGTATACAAGGTACATTCAGAATAGACTCTATAGATGTATTATTTCCATTTAACTGTCCTTGAGGACTTCTCCCTCTCAGTTTCAACATGAAACTCTTTCTCCCTCTCCCTCCCTGCCTCTCTCTCCCTGTGTCTCTCTTTCTCTCTTCATGAAGACAAAATGAATGACAGAGCAGTTATTTCTGATTCGCCCATGTTTTAAAAATTATCACAAGGTTTTGAATGGGAAAGTATATTTTTGTAACCTTTATAACTAAAACTACTTTGCCCATTACACTCAAGTCTGAATCAAACAGTAATTAAAATCTCATTCTATGTATCCCCCTTTAAATCATGTCCTTGTACTGGGGATATTCTGTATGTAAACTCCATAGTCCCAGGTATCGATAAAGCAAGATCTTCATTCCTAGTGCGGGTGTCTACAAGAAACCAGAAGCCAGAAGCTGCATGCCTTACTTCGTTGCCTTGATCTTGTCTTCAGGAACTTGGCAGGAGTCAGGGGCAGTCAGCCAATGACTGGACAAGAAAGGTGTAGCTGGCAGGTGGGTGTCCAGGGAATTTCATTATCTTCATCTGAACCTCCTTCTGAGCTTTAGGAACACATTTCACGTCTTCTTTTTTAGTGATCAGGTGAAGTGTTCTTAGACATGGTATCATCTTTTGCTGCACTAGGGATGACAAGGTTCCAGTCCCATCCACATGCAGAAAATAGGTTCGCATTTCAAGTCCCTGATCTGGCCGATCCTAGGCACAATGAAGCAAATATCCCCTGTGGATGGTGAAAGAAATGTGTGGTTAAAAAATGTACCTTTAATGAATTCCACAGTGCCTAGAAAAAGGAATCCAACCTCTAAAATTGCTTCATTATTATTTTTTTTAATAGATTAGGGACTGATATTTTATCCAACACTTTAAGTCCTCTTTGGTTTTCTAGGAAATGCAGAAGTAATATGAGGTCTTTTGCCTTCCTTAAAAAAGAAAAGAAACTCTACAAAAGGCAAAGTGATGGTGGCAATCTTATTACTCTTGAGCCTGAAGTATATAAATTACTCAGAAAAATTAAACACAGACAAATACCTTCAGAAAGCCATGAAAAATTTGATTTTTCCCAGAGCGAGACTTTGCTCCCCAACCCCCAAATCAAAATGTTACAGTAAAATGTTTCTTTCAGTAAAAGTTTTTTTTCTTCTTTGCTGTAAATGTCCTGTTCATGGTTGGGCAGATTATTCCAGAACTTAACTGGAAGACCATCTACATCACGACGGAACTATGCAAGCAAAAGCCAAGTTCCAACATGGAGTGATGGGAGAGGCTGGGCTGCCCAGAGGATGACTTCATTAGGGAGAAGAGAAGTTCTCTGAGTCGGTCCACACGGCAGCCAAATGGCTCAGCACATCTGCGCTCGCCCCCAGGAAAGCTGTTTGGAGCACAGTATCAAAAATGCCATCATTTTTATAAAGAAAAAGATTAAGACATAAATGAAGCAGTCCAACTAAATTGAATCAGAGATAGTATCGACCTTACTCCCCTCCTTAGTCACTTTCTCAAACTCTTTTCTTCCCCTCCTACAGCCTGAGAAATATAGGTCACTTCTTATAAAGCATTTGTCTCACTGAACCAAGATGAACTGAAGGATTTGGTTTCTGAACACAAGGAAGCGGTAGAGATCTTATAATCTATGCTGTAGGGCTGAGAACAACGCAGAGGTTTTCTTAAGAGGCAAAACTTCTGCAGTTGCTGTTTATTTTCAGTGAGTACCAGCTTCCATTTATTTAATCGGAGTACAACAAGAAATCTGATGAAAGCTCTATGGATGGTGCAAAAAGCCACCACAGCATCATTAGTGTCTCTGGTGAGCAAAGGTGGGAAGCAAGACAGGAAACAAAGGAAGTTCGACGTAGTGAGAAGAACGTTTGGCGAACTCCAGTATAGGTATCAGAACAAGACACAGAAGTAACAGGCAGTCATTCCATTTTAGTTTTTTCAGCAAAAAGAATTGCAGGACAAGTTGAATGCCAGGGACTTTAGGCTTTTGTCAAAAAATATGAATGATCCCATTTTAACCCTGCAATTCAAAGGACATTAAATATTGCTATAGCTCATCAAGAAAAAAGAAGAGAAGAATATCTATAAGACGCAGCAAATACTTATCACAAACAGACTGCTCTCAATTTCATTTCTATTTTCTTTGTTCAATCCAACAAGCATTTACCGAGCACTGTTAATGTGTACTGTTTTAGACCTTAGGCATTCAGGCATTATTCAAAAGGTAAGGATTGCTTCTCAGCCTAAAGAAGTTTCTAATCTCTATAGAAAAAATTAATTTATTGGAGTAGCCAAGGTTATTATTTATCTATGTAATGACTAATGAATTTAAAGGGAAAAAAGCATTTGTGTGTGTGTGTGTGTGTGTGTGTCCATTGGCTGGTCTAATCAGCCATCTTTTAAAAACATGTCACTGATTACAAATGGATCAGGAGAGAATGATAGCTCAACAAATCTCCTTTACTGGAAAATCACTTGCATGCACATATTCTACTGACATTGAGTCCAGGCATTAATCTTGTTGTATATGAAGAAATTGTGTTTCTTATTTTTCCACAATAAAAATAGCTCAGTAGATGTCATGTACTCAGGGTTCATTTTAAGTTTTTGAAGGTCTTCTAGAGTTGATAAATCAAACCAAAGTTGAATGGTGGAAGGAAAGCATTAAATGTCATCCTAACAAGAAAGGAAGGTCAGGGAAATTGATCACACCAAGGACATTAGGGTCTCTGGCTGCTGGACATGAGTATCAAATGTAGGCATTAGAAAACAAGAGAAAAGAATAGGCACTAAAAATTCTTCTTCTGAAGAATTTGAAGAAAGCTGAAATAATTTGATTTTATTTCACAAAGCTGAAATAATTTGATTTTAAATATTGTATTGAATTTATAGGCTTCCCTCAAAAATGCAGTTGAGAATGTGTAATAGCCCTTCCTATCCCCATTTCTGCAACTCTTTGGGGGAACTTTTGTCTATTTCTCTCTGGTGGTAGTTACCAGAGAGAATAGGCACCAGACTGCCTCCTCTCCCCATATTATTTCACACAATATCTCTCTCCAGCTTTATTGAGATATAAATCACATAGAGCATTATGTAAGTTGAAGGTGTACAATGTGATGACTTGATACATGTGCATACTGTGAAATGGTTACCCCAATAAGGTTGGTTAACACATCTTTTACCTTCATAATTATCATTTTGTTGCTGTTCTGGTGAGAACATTAAAGCTCTACTCTCATAGAGACTTTCAAGTATACAATACAGTATTGTTAACTGTAGTCACCGCTCTGTACATTAGATTCCCAGAAATTACTCGTCTTATAACTGAAAGTTTGTAGCCTTTGACCAACATCTCCCCATTTCCCCCATCCTTTAGGCTCAGGCGACCACCATTTTACTCTCAACATGATAAAAGGCTGGCCATATATGACAAGCCCACAGCTAACATCACACTCCATGGTGAAAGGTGGAAAGCTTTTTCTCTACGTTCAGGTGTCCACTTTTACCACTCTTATTCAACACAGTACTGGATGTCCTATCCAGAGCAATTAGTCAAGAAAAAGAAATAAAAGGCATGCAAATCAGAAAGAGAGAAGAAAAATTGTCCCTGTTTGTTGATGACCTGAGCTTGTATATAGAAAATCCTAAATACTTCATTAAGAAACTGTTAGACCTAATAAAGGAATTCAGTAAAGTTTCAGTAAAAATCAACATACAACAATCAGTTGCATTTCTATATAATAACAGTCACCTGAGAAAGAAATAAAGAAAACAACCCACGTACAGTAGCATCAAAAACAATAAAATACTTAGGTATAAATTTAACCAAGGAAGTGAAAGAACTAGGCACTGAAAACTATAAGACACTGAGGAAAAAAAGTTGAAGATGACATAAATAAATGAAAATATATCCTGGAAAAGTTAATATTGTGAAAATGTCCCTACTACCCAAAGCTATCTATAGATTCTATGCAATCCCTATCAAAATTCCAATGGCGTTTTCCACAGAAATTTAAAAGGAAAAACAAAAAAGCACCTATCTATCTTAGTTTGGGTTCCCACAGAGGCAAGCCCTGAGGCCAGGATTCAAATGCAAGCAGTTCATTTAGGAGGCAAGACCAAGCAACATCTATAAAGAAGGCATGAGACAGGGAAGGAAAGGAGGCTAGTGGGGGACGCACTTTAAGCAGGCTGTCACTATAGGCAGTTAGAGCTTAATCCCACTGGGGACTGCTGAGAAAGAGTAGAGAATGTGCACCACAGAGCTATCCCTTCTGGGCTATTTATATACTTGTTCTTGGTTGAGGGCTTTTCCAAGGGGTGTTAATCTCCTGCCACTTGGGTATATGTGCCGGCCGCCTGGGCTCTGGTGGCCAGCGAAGGCTCTCGGGCTAAAAGATCCAGGGCTTGGGCGCCTGGGTGGCTCAGTTGGTTAAGCGACTGCCTTCGGCTCAGGTCATGATCCTGGAGTCCCGGGATCGAGTCCCGCATCGGGCTCCCTGCTCGGCAGGGAGGCTGCTTCTCCCTCTGACCCTCCTCCCTCTCATGCTCTCTGTCTCTCATTCTCTCTGTCTCAAATAAATAAATAAAATCTTTAAAAAAAAAAAAAAAAAAGATCCAGGGCTTGTGATGGGAAACTGGGCCAGCCTGCATGGAAATGATAAAGGTAAGGGGATGCAGGTGGGGTACCAATCACATCTGCTATAATTCTCAATACTCTAATCACCACTTGGCTGGCTAGAAAGGCAGGACTGGCAACAATAGGTTTCCTGCCTTGGCTGGGGCAAGATGAGGCTGCAAGTTTTAAGGTATCAGGGAGGAGTGTGAATCCAGCCACGGCTCCTTCGGTGTAGGCCATGCTCCCCACGCCGGGATCACATCACAGCTACTTGGTCACACCCAGGGCTGCCTCATTAGCAGGATCCTTAGTCTAAATCTCAGTGCCTCTTCTCCCTCTGACAGATCTAGCTTGTAAATTCACCTAATGCGGACTTCCTCTTACTTTCAACATGTCATCACTGACGGAAGCTGTGTGAGAGTAGGGTCTTTATGTGTCCGGTTCACATTCTCACACAGCTCCTTAGCACAGTGCCTAGCCCGTAGGAGGTGCTCAACAGATATGTGTTAATAGACGTGGAATGAATACATCTGTTGATTATGTTCTATGTCCTAAGGACTATCATTAAAGAATAGAAATGAAAATAGGAATAAAACATACTCTCTGCCTCAAGAAACAGTGAAAACTCAAATGCTTCACAAAGGCCATGAGGACACCACAAAAGAGTGAAGTAGGCAGAGAAGTAAACAAGAGAAAATGGTAAGACGTTTGGAAGCAAGGGAGCCTAGTCAATCGGAATGTGGGACTGTTGATCCAGTGCTTCCTGCTCTTAAAACATTCAATAGGCCCTGCAAAACTGGTCTGTGGACTGATTCCCACTGGAAGGATCCTAAGATTCTGACCATAAGTTTAAACGATCCAAGGGAAGGCTGGTGGGAAACTAGTGGAGGGTAGGACTCATTTTATTCCCTTTATCTACTCTCTCCTTTTCTTCTTCTGCCCCCCCCCCCCGCCCCATAGTAAACACCCTTATGAATCCCCAAAAGGCCAGTGTGCTGTACAGAGGCTTAGGAAGGGGAGGAGGCAATGGCAGGGAGATTTCAAGGATGAAAGGGGAGCAATACACCAGGATTTCTGAAGCATCAAGGAAGGCTGAAACCAAAATGTAGCAGGCAGAGAAGATGCCGCCTCCCTACGCAGCTCCCTCCCTTGGGGCCACCTATCCTTGCCATGTGCAACCGGGGCCCATGACTCCACCTGAGCTCCTGTTCTAGGGGCCAAGAAAGTCCCTTTTCCCCTTGTAGTTGAGGGATCCAAATACCCAGCAGCCCAAGTGGTAACAATGCATCTTCCTAAGGGGGTCTTAACCAAGAACACTGTTAATCTGCACTCTTCAATGTACATTCTTGACTTTTTATCTTTGAGGCGATGTATTGTGAGGACATAAAGCACAATTTTACACTATTCATAAATAGAGACTGGCCCATGAAGCTATAAACAAAATAGGAAAGAATACCTCCTGTGACAGACAATTGCATTTTGGAGAGGGAACTGGGGAAGCAGATATCAAGAGAGTGAGAAAGAAGCTGGAATCTGGATTATAATTGGGAATCATTTCCTAAAATGATCCAGCCATGCCTAATAGAGATGGCAGATCCAGATGGGAAAAGGAAGAAGCTGAGGGAGGGCAGTTTTCACCTGGGGACAGACGGATGGCTGATGCCTAGGAAACAGTGGGACTGGGGGTAGTAAAAAGCAAAGGTGATGAGCACTGGGTGTTATACTTAACTAATGAATCATTGAACACTACACCAAAAACTAATTATGTACTATACAGTGGCTAACTGAACATAAAAAAAAAAAAAAAGCAAAGGTGAATGAAAAATTCGGTTGCTTGAAACCAGGCTATTTGTGAGCTTCCAAGTTAAAAAATAACCCGAATGCTATTGTTTTTGTTCCCAATCACTGTCCAAACTGCTGTGTCAAATGCCCCCTTCCCAATGACAGTAAGGTTCCATAACTTTCTGTACACTTTTCATTAACATATGCTTATTTTTACGTAGTTGAAAATACGAATATCATAGACTAATTAAGGCTCTCCTTCCACCAAAGCTTCTCTACCTGTGGCTCAAGGGATTTAAACCAGAGAAGGAGGATGTCTGTATTTTTACTCTTCCTGGGGCTGCCTGACTCTGGCATGGGGCAAGGCTGGGCTGGCTGCTCTGGGACCTCTGTATGCGCTCTCTTCTAGCTTCAGCATTTCTGCCACAAACAGGCAGAAGTGAGGGTGAAGGAAAGGGACAAGACCCTCTTCCTTACCGGCTGCTGTTAGAATCCTCTCTGGGATCATTAAAGCTTCTCTGGACCACAGCGACTGGCAGCTGATGCCCTCTGTGGGTCAGGTGTCCCAGTGCTGGCCACCTGGAGGACATGTGTGCACTTTCCAGGAGTCTCTAGAGGACATCCTGCTGTGCAATCTCCTGCCCTAGGAGGTGCCATTGTGCTTCTCCCCTCACCCTCCTCAACTCAATCTCAGTTGATACGCCCCACGCCCCTGCTACTGTTCCCCAAGTCTGACAGGCTACTCTCGGGACACCAGCAAGGCAGCTTTAGTACAGCTACCTTCTGCTCTATCACTTAGCTCACTAAAAGACAAAACAAACAAACAAACAAACAAACAAACAAAAACCCAAATCCTGGGCTTCGCCAGATCAAATAGTGGGAGTTCAGGCTCCCCGTGCCCTCTCTCCTTCCAGTTACTTCTCACCAAATACCTTCGCTCCTGTAGGGTAGGCGCAAGGACGATCAACAAAGTCCCTTTCTGAGTACATATGCTGAGCTCCACTTCTTAGAAACATCCTCAATTTCTGTGACTTCTCTTGGAGTCTCCCCTTCACCTCTCCCTTGAGGAGAAGAGGGAAAATGGACAGTACTTTCCACAGAAAAAATAGTGGCATATAGCTTGGCGGAAGGCAGCGCAAGAGATATTGGTGAGGAGAAAAGCAGGTTGTTGGGTTGTCTAGAGATGCAGCAAGATGTCTCTTGCTGGTGAAAACAGATTCGTCCAGCAAGAAAGAAATTACAAAAGCCTTTCCTCCTCCTCTGCCATAGCCCCTCGGCTTCCTATCTGTGCCTTTATGTAACTGTAGGTGTGCATGTGCTTCATATCCTAGACCTTTATGTCTCATTTGAATAAGAAGTCTCCCAGCGTTCCAGTGGTAAGGCAATTCCATACCAAATGCCAGGGTTTCCTCTGATTCATAGCATTTTGGCAACTCCATGAAGGGAGAAGAGAGCTGGCTACGGTTCAGCAATAAGGGAAGAGAAACACTGCCAAGCCTCAGAAAGTCCTAAATTAGAAGGCCAGGGGTTTGATACAGGGAAGCAACGGGAAGGAAGTAGTAATCTGAGTACAGATTCCAGCAAGGTAAATAGGTTCCCGACACGTCTGGCAGTTCCTGATCTGGTTTCAGATGGAGGAATTTAATAAGCTTTAAGGTCTTAAA
The DNA here is from genome assembly GCF_002201575.2 of Neomonachus schauinslandi. Taxonomy (NCBI): domain Eukaryota; kingdom Metazoa; phylum Chordata; class Mammalia; order Carnivora; family Phocidae; genus Neomonachus; species Neomonachus schauinslandi. The sequence continues at coordinate 60,623,192 of NC_058409.1, read as the reverse complement.
ACCTGAGTGACAAACAGAATACAAAACAGTGGCAGAGTGGAAAGCCTTTTAGAATTGAAGTCATAGGAGGGGAGCACAAATCTTAGTTTGGCTACTTACTAGTTTCATGAATTTGAACAAGCCAACCGACCCACCTGAGTTTCCTCACTGGCAAAACAGTGATAACAATACCTACACAACAGAGTTAACAAGATTTGACAAGAAAATAAAGCACCTGATAAATTGGTCAGGGCCACCATGTACAGCTATGCAATCTTTGCACTACACAAGTGTCCAGCCAAGCAAATGATCAGGGGCTGAAACAGCATCCAAGCTCTGCCAGTCAAGCCATTGACCCAGCAAACATCTATAATCGACAGGAGCAAGGGGCAAAATTTCTTCCACCTCTGACACACCCTACCGAGACTTTTACCAAGGGACTCTATTTTCCCACAAGCTGGCACCTCTTTCTAATTTTCACAGTGCCTGCAAACTTGGGGATAGCCACTAGATGAACGAATAAATGGAAGGCAGTGTCTTGTTACTGGGGCATGGCTTCGGCTAATCTTCCTCCAGAGGACAGCTCTCAGTAAATCCACAAGAACAGGCTCCAAATGAATGAACTGGTTCAAGTCAAGGACCATCTACAACTAGATCAGTATTTTTCAATGTGTATCTTGTGCCACTGTAGAAAATAATCTGTATTTTATAGTTCTGACACCAAAGTCACAAGCAATAGAAGAAAAAATTTAAAAATGGGACTTCATCACAATTAAAAACTTCCACGGTGTCAAAGCACACCATCAAGAAAGTGAAAAGACAGCGCACAAAATAGGACACAATTTTTGCAAATCATAGATCTGAGAAGGAACTTTTATCTAGAAGAGATGAGGAACTTTTACAGCTCAATAATAAAAAGACAACCTAATTTTTTAAAATGATCAAAGTATATGAATGGACTTTTCTCCAAAGAAGATAAACAAATAACCAGTAAACACATGAAAGATGCTCAGTTATCATTAGCCACCTGGAAAACACAATTCAAAGCCATGAGATTCTACTTCACAGCCACTAAGATGGCTAGAATCAAAATGTCAGATAATAACAAGTGTTGTTGAGAATATGCAGAATTTAGAAGCCTGTACACTGTTGGTAGGAGTGTAAGATGGTACTGTTACTTTGGAAAATGGTCTGGGAGTTTCTCCGAAGGTTACTCATTTGCCCTAGCGATTCCACTCCTAGGTATATATCTGAGAGAAAATAAAACATATGTCAACATAAAAATTTGCTTATAAACGTTCATAGTAGCACTGTTCCAAGAGTGGGAACAACCTATATGTCTATAAACTGATGAATGAATAAATAAAATATGGTATATCCACATGAGGGAATATTATTCAGCAATCAAAAAGAGTGAAGTACTGAGACATGCTACAAATCGATGGACCTTGAAAACATTATGTTAAGGGGAAAAAAGCCAGACACAGAAGACCACATATTGTATGATTCCACTCTACAGAGACAGAAGGTAGATTAATAGGGCTACCTAGGGCTGAACAGTATGGGGAAATGGGGTTGACTGTTAATGGGTGTGGTGTCTCTTTTTGTGGTAATGAAAATGCTCTGGACTATGTTAGTGCTGGTAGATGCATAACTCTGTCAATATAATAAAAGGCATTTAATTGTACACTTTAAATGTGAATTGTATGGTATGCGAATTATATCTCAAAGGTGTTACTAAAGAAATGTAAATGTATCTTTAAAAATCTTACTTGTGATGCTCGTAAAATATAGATGCCAGAGCCCTTCCCCAGACTTACTGAATTAGAATTTCTACGAGTGAAACCCAGGAATGTGTAATATAAACAAGTACACTGAGTCATTCTTTTATGCCATAAGTTTGTCAACCACACAACCAGTCTGTCATACGAATTAACTGTATTATATTTTTGTTATAGCTTTTGCTCGGAGATTTTTCCTTGTAATAAGTGTGGCATTTGAAGTCCAACAGTTTGACAAATAGTTTGGATAAAAACAAACAAGCAAACAAACAAAAAAACCCCTCTTTTTTCCATGTGAACAGTTAAAGGCAACAAATTGGAAGAGTCTATCTTTCCTGCCTTCTCACTCATGTGCTCAATGATAAAAGTTAAAGGTGTAAAAAAAGGAAACCAAGTAAAATTTCAGTAATCCAGGGTAAAAATTTCCATCATCATCATCAACCAAAATAAAGACAAGAAGACTCTGGGAAGTTTCTAAAACTTGGGGGATCCAGTTTCTACTTTCCCCTTCACCACCAACCACTGGGATGAGATTTCATCTTTCACATTTCCAACCCCGGCCATTCCTTTTACAGTGTTTACTAAATCAGAATAAAAGTTTGAGGTGAAAGTTGTTAATTTCAACTGCATGACACAATGTTAAAAATTTAAAATTTTCCTATTAAAGATTTTTTTACACTTGGATTGCATATTTGCCTTTATATTTGTACAGAATGTTAATATTTACAAAGTTACAAAGTTAGTATTCACTAATCACTTAATCCTTGAACAATCCCTGCGTAGTGTATGTGGAAGATAATAATAGGCCTTCTGACAGAGGCATCTAGTTGTTCCCTAAGTTGAAAATGTACCCAGAATTTGTTTTTATTAGATTTGGTAAGACATCGAACATGGAAATGATTGTCATGAAGGAAGAAGTTTGCACACATAGATCTCTAGAAATAGATGCACTGCATGCCACACAGGGTCACATGGAGAAGGACCAGGGATAGTCAGGAGTCAGACGAGGGGTGAAAGCAGAGCATGGCCCAGAGCCTTTATTACTAGTTTTTATTTTATTTTATTTATTTTATTTAGTGTGGAAAGCAATGGGTGAGACAGGGTAGGTACACTGAGTAACTTCAGGATTGGATAGTTTGAATAGTTTGGGCAGGCTCTGGGCTAGAGAGATGGTCCCTAGTGGTCTAGTACCTGGCGCTGGGGAGATCTAGGGTAGGTGTTGGCTTGGTGTGTGTTTGATAAAGGGGCTGGTTGGGGGTGTGGGCTACAGATTGGTTGGTTTGTATATGGAAGGCATATTCCCAGGAGAATTATTTACCATCTCCAGGAATTAGCTAGCTCTAGGAGGGGTAGTCTCTCCATGATCAAGACTCCAAATGCCAGCACATCAAGAATACAGAAAATAAGGAAATAAAATCAACATACTCCCCCCAACTAATTGTCTGCTCAGTCGGTCACACCTCTTTCATAGCATGCTTGGATCACCACTACCGGGAAAATGGCAACATTTCCCAGATTCTCTTGCAGCCAGGAAGGACCACATGATTGAATTCTGGTTAATAGGACAGGAGAGGAAATGACATGAGCAACTTCTAGGATATGTCATTCAAGGATGGCAACACGATTCCTCTTCCCTTCTTCCTTCATCCTGCTGCCTAAAATGCTGATGTCCCAGTTCGCTTTCTTGGATCATGTGTATAAGGACAACAGCCTAGGGATGGCAGAAGGGCAAGAGAGAAGGAGCCTGGGTCCCTGGCACTGTGAATTTGCCATACTAGTGTTGATGTGCTTACATTAAATTAATCAGATTGTTCCATGAGAGAGAAATAAACTTGCAGCTTATCAAGTCACTCTAATTTTGAGCCTCTGCTAGAAAGATTAAACCTATATTGTAACTGATAGGGGTGAGCTGCTGTGTATAGTTGTGCAAGCATCTTTCCCACCATACAGTGTACAGCCTCTGTACTGTACATGGCAGCCATGAATACAGTCCCATTTCTCAGATGAGGACAGAAAGTCTCAAGGAGGTTACGCCATACCTTTAGTAAATCCTAGATCCAAAGCCCTACAAGGATTATAGAACCAAAAAGGATAATATGCCAGTTTCACTATAAAATGAAATACAGTAATATATCAACGTTCTTAGGCAAATGATAAAAACACATTAAGTATCAGAATTCAATATTTATTTATTTAGAAATCAAAGTAAGAAATTTAAACAAAAATAGAATTGGAGACAATTCTCCTGCTGAATGTTGTTCAACATGCTCGGAGGAACAGGATATCTTTTTAAATTCAATAGCCAAAGTGACAGGCTATGCACAGGGCCAGTTATAATGCCTGTATGTGTGGGTCTATCATTTGCATGCATTAAGATGGAAATTGAGCATCCATATTTTACTTACACGTGCCAGTGAAGTGATTGCACTTCCTAAGATCCCTTTGTACACATAATTACTTGATTTGTGAACCAAATGTGTGGTTTAAGGATGGAAATAGGTACACAGTAACTCCATTTCGGAGGTCCAGTTTTGACATAAATGACTAGAGACTTTTTTAATGAAAGAAAGATTAGATACAGGATTCAAATTTAGTTTATTTAAAACATTTGATATTTGGGGATTCATTTATTTGAAGGGTCCAATTTGATTTTCTGCACTTAAAATTGCACTTTAATTGGGAGCTATAGTTAAGTGATGATTGAAATAATTAATCTGTAATAAGAAAACAGCCATAAAGTATCATTTTTATCAGTAGGATATATCATATCAGCTCTGCAGCTTTCAGAAAAAGTGTCAACATTTTATATTTAAAAGACTTATAAAAACGTTCTGCAATTATCTGTCAGTTGTTCTAAAACACACACGCCTAGTACTAGCAATTGCAAAATTAAATTTTGCCTCCACAGTCCTAAGAGATACTCTTCTACAAACACCTTTTTAGTTTATAGGGATTTATAGTTTAATATTCACAAAAGTTTTCTGCTTTCTTGAAAAGTCACTTCTTGCCCCCTTTTGTGCAAATATGTTCCATAGGAAATGGAATAGTCTTAAAAGCAAGCAATTTTTACTAAAGCAGAAGTTTTCTTACCCATACCTAGTGCTGTATTACTATAAACAAAACATTATTTTATCTACTATACCCCAAGTTGTAATGAGTGCTTTCAACTACTCTCCTATTGCTTGAAAATTAGCTTTGTGTTTGCAAGTCTGAGAGACAGTCTCCAGTTCTCGCTGAGAGTCAGAAGGAAAGCAGGCGGACTTGTGGCCTGAGGTGAAGGCCCCTGGCGATGCTGGGCTCATCTGGCTGCTGGTGGTTGGCATGGGGCAGTACTGTTAACCATTTTGAAATAATGATTTTAAAACAATTTTAACCTAAAGTGCTGGGTAAAGTTACATTCAAAAAGTTTGCAGCCAATAGTAGTTATTTCTTTTTTTTATTTAAAAAATTTTTTTAAAAGATTTTATTTATTTTAGAAGGGAGAGAGAGGGAGAGCATAAGCGGGGAAGGGGCAGAAGCAGAGGGAGAAAGAAAATCCCAAGCAGACTACATGAGGCTCTATCTCATGACCCCAAAATCATGACCTGAGCCAAAACCAAGAGTCCAATGCTTCACTGACTGAGCCACCCAGGCGCCCTGCCAATAGTAGTTTTCAAATTGAATGGGACAACCACCATTAGGTTTTAAGAAGAATGTTGTCTTTGGTTAAAGTAAATGCACATGGCTAGCATTGATTTCTAACTTCTATTTTGGTTGACAAGTCTAATCATCATACTATTTCCCTGTTATGGAAACCAAAATATTTTGTTTCCAGGGTAGTGTTCGTCCAAAAGATACTACAGTCTCAGATGAACTCTAAATTTCTCTTATTCATTCTCCAAATATGATTATGATAATAATAAAAATAATAATGACAATAGTAAAAATAATAGTTATAATAGCCACCAATTGTTGAGCACCTAATGTAGGCCAAGCATATCTTCATGATAATCTTGAAAAGTAGATGATATTATTCTAGTTGTACAGAAGAGAAATGTGAAGTTCAGAGGGGAAGGCCACTACCTCAAGCAGCCAAAATCTGTCTGATCCCACGACTGCTACTTCCATGTACCGCATACAGTCTAGTCTCTATATAGTTATATATTCCCATGTTAGGCTGCAACTGAATTTCCAAAGAATATTGTAACTTTCCAGGAAGTTGTTACTGTTTAGACAGGGGCCCACTTATTATTACTATTTTCTTCTTCTTTACTAAACTGAAGCTGAACAGAACAAGGACTGCCCTGCTCCCACCATCTTTAAAGAAAGAATAAAAAATGAAAAAATAAATAAAAAGAGGAGGGGAAGTGTGTGGCAAAACTAGTTATCACATGTGAATGGCCTCAGATGTAGTTAAGCACTCTGTAAATCCTTACCATCCCGGACATTCTGATAAACTCAGTTCTGGGGACATATTATTTTTATTTTGATAATTTGTCTTCGACCTCTTTCCGTTTTACGCAAGAACACAGAAAAATCAATTGGTGTTTTGTTTCATTGCTTTTATTCAATTAAATGCTTCCTTTTACCTTTTTTTTTTTCTACCATGCTTCAAAGTAACAACGTGATAGCATCAGCCTTGGATATTAGCCCTCACAGATAGAAATGTTCTTGAAATAAGCTCAGTAGGACTTTTTGTAATACATTACCCATGCTCTCAGACCCCTATCAGTCTCTGAGGTAGTCATAATAAACATGAACTAAAACCTCAAAATCTTCAGGAAATTCTGGCCTTAAAAAAAAAAAAACTGTCTCTGGAGGTCTCTCCAAAGTTAATGTAATGTTTATAAATTGGGTCAATAATCTATAAAAATAAAAACAGGAATCATTTAAGAAAATAACTAAGAAATCTCTGTTTAAATGGTCCTAAAAATTACAGACTTAAAATTTTCCAACAAAAGTAAGACAGTGATTTCATAAGAATAGGACTCCGTAAGGGGAAAATGAGCATTAAATGTTTCAGTGTTTCAAGGGCTCCATTTTCTTATTATAAAGAGAAATTGGGATTTAGAAAAAGAGTTTTTTGACATCTAAATGAAAGTGTAAAGTTTGTAAAGGATGTTTTATAAACATCAGTTCATTTGTTAAAATAGCTTTGAGGCAGTCTTGTAGCCATGTAAAGTTTAGCTTACCAGGAAAAGTTTAGACCAGACACAAAGTATTTTCATCTTACTGATATACCACTTAGAGATACCATGTACTTAGCAATCCTAGGTCACACGTTGTGACCTGAAGTGTATATCACAGCAAACCTCCTCAAGTTCATCTATTTTTATTACCTCTTGACCACAAAGCACAATGTGTTTCAGTTTTAATTATTTCTAGAAATTACAATAGCCTAATGAACTCCTAATGAACACTTTGCACATTCCAGAAATTTCCAACTCAAATACTGATGATCTTCCTTATAACAAGTCAACTTAAAGAGTTAATTTCCCTGTGGCTTCTACCTTTGAAAACATCTGCTCTTTTATAACATCCTCTTGCCTTCATGTATGTCATTTCTATAGCTTATAAGCTTCTTTTCCTGTCTCCCACCTTTATCTAGAAAAAACTGACCAAAATTTCAAGACCTGGATTAAATGTATAGTAGTTCAAGTTTTTCTGAGGTGATTCTCCTGCTTATACCCCACACCTGCTCCTCCTGCCTTTCAGAATAGCTACTGTAAATTGCATGCCCTTTCATTATTACATGTATCACAGTATTGTTAAAATTCACGGACTATGTGAGACTTTAAAAGCAAGGGCCATGTTTTGTTTTGTTTTGTTTTCTTTGTACTTGTATCCCTAATTTCTGGAGCAGTGCTTAACACCTAGGTATCCTAAAAAATTATTTGGTGAAAAATGAATGATGAGAAAAAACACATCTGTTTTCCATTTCAGATTTTTTCAGGAATTTCAGATTTCAGATACTTCAGGAAACTTTTGTTTCCTTCTCAGTCCTCCGAATGAAGTAACATCATCAGTGCACCTATTTTGTCGTCACTGAAAAATTATTCATGGACATATGAAAGTTGAAATAGTAAGAGACTGCTGGCGCTTGAAACGTGCCTTCGCCATTTTACTCGTCAAATAAACTTGGAAAAGTAACTTCATTCTACCCTCGCCTCAAAAAAAAAAAAAAAAAAGTCCTCGGTCTACTCACGTGTAAAACAGGGATTGTACACTATTTACACCGCATAGGGTTCTTGTGAGGAATGAAGGATCTGATGTACACAGGAGGCTTTGCCCAAGGCCCAGCATCATGGGATCAGCTTTTATAAATGACAAATTATCAGGCTAGCGTCTCATAATCTATTTGCTTTTTAAAAAGCTGGAAAGAAAAACAACCTCACTTTGTGGTGGCTTCTCCTTCTGCTCCACTTCCCCTCCCCCTCCTCCAATAGCTTTGCTGAGATATGAGCGACATATTAATGTGTTCAGGGCTGCAAGATGAAAAAAGTTCTGGTGATGGCTGCACCAGACAACGTGAATGTACTTAATGTCACTGAACTGTACAGTTAAAAAATGATCAAAATGGTAAATTTTCTGTTATGTATCTTTTTTTTTTTAAAGATTTTATTTATTTGACAGAGAGAGCACAAGCAGAGGGAGAGAGAGGGAGAAGCAGGCTCCCTGCTGAGCAAGGACCCCCGATGTGGGACTCGATCCCAGGACCCTGGGATCATGACCTGGGCCGAAGGCAGCCGCTTAACCAACTGAGCCACCCAGGCGTCCCTGTTATGTATCTTTTACTACAGTTTTAAACATTTAAAACATACTTTTCCAATGGCATACAATAAACTTCATATATTAAAAGTGTACAATATTTTTGACAACTTTTGACATATATATACACCTGTGACACCATCACCACAGTAAAACAATGAACATATTTATCATCTCCAAAATATTCATTGTGTCCCTATGTAATCCTGCCCTTCCTCCACCTCTGCCCTCACTCCTAGCCAACCGCTGATATTCTTTGTCACTATAGATTAATATATGTCTTCTAGAATTTCATATAAGTGGAATGAGTATGTATTTTATGTAGTCTGGCTTCTTTCTTTGAGATTTACCCATGCTCTTTAAGTATCAACAGATCATTCCTCTTTATTGTTGGGTAGTATACTATTGTATGTATTTTACCAATGTGTTTATTCATTCATCTCTTGATGGACATTTGGTTTGTTTCCAGTTTTTTAGCCATTGCAAATAAAGATGCTATGAAGAGTCACACACACAAATCTAAGGACATATGCTTTCATTCTATTGTGTAAATAACTAGGACTGGAACGGCTGGCTCTCACGGCATGTTTCTGTTTAACTTTTTAAAGAAACTTCTAACTTGTTGTCCAAAGTCACTGAGCCCTTTATATGACCACCAGCAGTGACTGAGAGTTTCACTTCCTCGGTGGCTTGGACACATGACACCATGGCCTGGAAACTCTCTTGGAAGTAAAGTGAGACAGTGGTGGGGCTCACCTTGTTTATTTCCTCTTGGTATCTCTTCTATTTTCTTGCCTGACTTCCAGTTACTTGCAAACCACTGTTTAATACATTTTGTCCAATATTCCAGCTATTTCTGGGAAGAGGATAGATCTAGGCCTTTTTATTTTACCTTGGTCACAAGTGTAACTCTTGCATGCCTTCATTCGAATGATGTGAACAGTCTGATTCACCAAGTAAACCAAGAAAGATGTGATCATTAAATGAAACTGCAGTCATATCTCATGCTTTCTAATCTTTCAGTTTACAATGGACGTCAAATAGTCTATTATATATATTGTGTTACATTTGCATGTTGAATCTTCATTATAAAGTAGGTTGAGCTTAAGAAAATGCAATTTCTGGGGCGCCTGGGTGGCTCAGTTGGTTAAGCGACTGCCTTCGGCTCAGGTCGTGATCCTGGAGTCCCAGGATCGAGTCCCGCATCGGGCTCCCTGCTCGGCAGGGAGTCTGCTTCTCCCTCTGACCCTCCCACCTCTCATGTGCTCTCTCTCTCTCTCTCATTCTCTCTCTCTCAAATAAATAAATAAAATCTTTAAAAAAAAAAAAGAAAATGCAATTTCTCACCTATTTATCTGGGAAGAAGAGAAGCAAAAGGGATATATCCTGGCCAGTTAGTTGATTATATCCTGGATACATATAACTGGTCAGTTAGTTGATTTTATACTATTGGCACATTTGGATCAGAGAAGACAGCGCAGTATGGAGTTTCTCAGCTCTGCACCCAATCAATTGTAAGAGCTTAATAAATGAAGATGGTTGTTGGTTTGGGTAGCTCAGAAACACAATTACACATCAACTGAACTGCAAGAGATACGTCTAAGGAATTTTCACTTATCCTATTTTACCTCTCCTGTGGTTTATCAAGCAACTCTCACTAAATAGGGTTTGTAAAGAGCCCACTTGCTTTGCTTCCCTTGCTCTGGGAGCTGACGAACACATACCACGTTATGCTTTGCATCTTTTCTGGTGTCAACAGAGCGCTTCATCTGTTAAAAGAATATTTCCTGGCTTTGGGGAGTTAGTGTGAGCTAAATGCAGCCCTCCAACATCCCAAGAGGAAGGACAGCCCCTGAGCCACTGTGACCTGAGCCACTGGCTAAAATTTTATGGGAAGTCACAGAGAGGAGAGGTCATAGGCTTCTGGATGTGAGTGTTCTAATTAGTGCACAGTTTAGGATCCAGTCCCCTCATGTTATCCTTCCATCTTTGCTTTGTTTCAAATGAAAGCCAATTTAGATGAGAAAACTATTCTAGACTCTAGGTGAAACCGCTGACATGTACACAGTGAGGTGGTGGGGGTGGAAAGTGACAAATCTTCAGGAGAAGAGAAGTGGGTCCCAGGAGGTTGGGCAATCTCTGGGGGAGCCTCTCACAGGTGGTGAGTGTCCTGAGGCAAAGAGAGGTCCTGACTACAAGATGTGCATTTGTAATAAATCCCTCCAAAGCAGGTATAGACTGGGGATGGGACTGCGGAAGTGAAATACCCTCACTACGTATAAAAGGCCTACTTTTCAAGAGCTTCAAACATTAACTTTTTTGGTGCCAGAGGCCCTGGAGTGAGGCAAAACAAAAAACAATGGTAAAGAGTAAAGGGTGAGAAAGAACAGAAAACTTAAGTGGCATAGGCTGAAGTCTTTAAAACGATAAAGTCAATGTTCTACCAGAATTATTGGAAAATCATTTTTATTGTTTTCCCCAACTTTGGATTGTGGCGAAATCACATAACATAAAGCATACTGTTTTGAACAACCGTCTTTAAGTGTAGAGTTCAGTGATATTTAGTACACTCAAGATGGTTGTGCAACCATCAGCACCACCCATCTCTAGAGCTGTTTTTATGTTGCAAAACTGAAATTCAGTGCCCATTAAACACTAGCTCCTCATGCCCCTCACGTCCCCCCAGTCCCTGGCAACCACCATTTTACCTTCTGTGTCTATGGTTTTGACTATTCCATGTACCTCACAGAGTGAGACGTCTATCCTTATGTCAGTACCACTCTGTTTTGATAACCGTCGCTTTGTGGCGAGCTTTGAAATCAGTAAGTGTGAGTCCTCCAGCTTTGTTCTTCTTTTGCAGGATTTTTTGGCTATTCTAGGTCCCTCGAGATTTTTCTATTTCTGCAAAAAACGTCATTGAGATTTTGAGAGAAATTGCATTAAATCTATAGGTCACTTTGGGTAGCATGACCATCATAACAGTATTAAGTCTTCTATGTCTTCTTTAATTTATTTCACTAATGTTTTGTAATTTTCATCGTACAAGTCCTTCACCTCCTTGGCTAAATTAATTCCTAAGTATTTTATTCTTTTTAATGTTACTATAAATAGAATTGTTTTCTTAACTTTAAAACTTCTAAATTGGGGTTCTAGTTTAATGAGAAAACCACAGAGCAACATAGTTACATACAAAATTTAAATGTATGTGGGTATTTTAATGTGCCTGTAAGACTTGGTAATAATGTTTATCAGATAATCCTTTTCTAAAATTAAAAAAAAAATGAACACAGACATTCTATAAATGGTAGACATTCTATAAACGGTAGAAACTGATAAAGTATGTAATAGCAACATGAAAGAACAACTTTAAATGGTTCTGTATTTTGTTAATCACAGTGGTCATACCTATGTACAAGCCCTATTAACCAGTGAGACTAGATGAGCCCATGGATACCCTCAAATATCTCTGTAATGCACAAATGGGCTACACTTATTATACATGGTATCTGACAAGCCAGAAAATATGAGAAATTTTTGTTTAAACAGTCAATATTTACATTTTCAAAGACATATATAATATTTTTTCTTCCATCTCTAGATAACTTTTCAGGTACAGCATCTCTAAATTTAAACAATAGGTCCCAATTGCTAATCTGTAAAAGGAACTCTCCATACACTATTCTATTACCTTCAGACTCAAGAATATTAAAAGATCTGAAAATCCTTCAGCTAAATGCACACATATATACACACACACCTACATACAATAGCCCCACCCAAGAAGGTTTAGCTCAACTAACCCAGCATTTCCCCAAATTTAACATCTTGATGGTGAGTTCCCTGAGGGCAAAGACAGTATATCTCTAGCACCTATCACAGTACCTAGCACAGAGAGATGTCAACCAGCATCAGGTGAATGAATGAATGAATGAATGAAGTTTGGGAAACCAACAACTAAATTGGTTTGGTGCTTTCCATAGGCCACATACATAAAAATGTAATTCCAAAGTAAAATCTGTTTTGACGCCTGAAACAAGCCAGTAACACTATGACTATCCTTTGCAGCCTTTTAAGTCTGGTGTAAGTCTCACTACTCCTAGCACACTTTCACTCCAGTTGTCATCAATCTTCTCCTCTGAAATGTTATAGCACTTTTAGTCTTTACCATGTAATTTATACACTATCTTGTAGAACTCACTACAGCATGTTTGATTTATGACTATTTGACTTCTGGTGATGCACGTTGCTGGTGCTCTGTAAGTTGTAACTATTATATGATAACAAGAATGCAGCACACCAGTAAGCCTCTTGTTATTAATAATTACTGTATGATTAATAACTTTATGGCCCTTTATATCGATAAGGTTCATTTAAAACCATTATCTCATTTGATTTCACAATAATGGTGCAATGGATATTGGTGCAATTATTCCCATTTTGTGGATGGTGCAGGTAAGAACCAAAGAAGTTAAGTAATGTTTCAATGATTAGACAGTTGTTAGATTATGGACCAAACCCAACATTTATGACATCCAAAGCCCATTTACTTGCTTCCTGGTCTGTTTTCTGACTTGATCAAACTAAGCCTTGTTCTGACATTCAGAACACATCCAGTTCTCCAGTCTTCCTGCCCTGCACAACTTTTATCCCAGACACTAGTTTCTAGACAATTAGTGATTCAAGAGGCTGAAAGGAGAGAAAGAAAGAAAGAGGAAATAGAAGTCCAAGGGAAGTAAAGAAAGGGAAAGATACTAAGAAGTAGAGACCCAGACTGAAGGACTCTAGGCCTATCTGGCTAGCAGATGTGTTTTGTTTGGCCACCACAGAGCGTTTTTGAAAAGACTGAATTCATTGCCAACTTTTAAAATGGCAAGTGTTCTCATCTATATTTCTGGCTTTTCTTGAAAATATGAGATGAATGGCAAATTAGGCTCAAATTTCTGCGTGGCGACAATTTGCTCCAGCTGAGTAGTGGCCGCCCCCTTAAGACAGAGTGTGTGCCCTCCAGTGTACCCCAGTCCCAACACTCTCTCTTACGTGACTCCAGGTAGCATCGCTCTTGCAGCTTCTTGAGGGATTTGCAGCTGTTTCTTCTGCATAAAGAAATCCGATGGGCTTCATTTTATGGCTGTCTTGGGCTTTCTATAGATATGGTCAGCTTGAATGGGTTTATTTTAACTACTAAAAATTAGAGGGCTACCTGAAGTCAAACTCTTTTTTAGCTGAATAAATTCATTCATGAAACAAATCTTCATGGAGTGCCTGCTATGTACCTGGCATTGTTTAGGAATCAATCTCCTTAATTCAAAGTCATATCTTAGTTTTCCTCTAAGATGACTAACAATTACAATTACTATCTGGTAAAGAGTCAGTCTTATGTCTAAGATACAAACACTCTTAATTATGCATATTCAGGATCAAATTTCAACAATGATTTGGTCATAAAATCCAAGCAGAGCTTTAAGGATTCCCAAATGATGAAATAACCTGTAATAGATCAAGGTGCAGAAGGGTTGGTTTGGATATTCTAAAGATTTATGATTTTGTTTCTTCAACTGTATTACATAGAAAAACATACAAGTTTTTAATTGGGTTTGCCTCAAGAAGCCAGACAGACTTTGGTTTGGAGATAACAGATGAACAAAAGCTTATTCCTTAATTCCTTTATGTGTTACCCAGAACTTTGAATACATGAAAAGGTGAGCGCAAAGCAGATACATGGATAAGCTTCTCTAAATCTTATTTTCATCCCCAGACATCTCTTCAAAGCTGCTATCCCACTCCCTGTAGAAACTCTACTTGGGGTGCCTGGATGGCTCAGTTGGTTAGGCATCTGCCTTCAGCTCAGGCGTCCTGGGATCGAGCCCCATGTCTGGCTCCCCGCTCAGTAGGGAGTCTGTTCTCCCTCTGCCCCTGGCCCTGCTTGTGCTCTCCCTCCCTCTCTCTCAAATAAATAGATAAAATCTTAAAAAAAAAAAAAGAAACTCTACTGAATTTCATTAATTCTATATGGGTATGCCTTTAATTTCTGATTCATTACAGTAAAGGAAAGGCAGGAAATTATGGTAAGGAAAAAGAGACCATCAAAAAAGTTTTTATGTGATTTATTACCATGTGTATTAATATCCCGTGGCTGCCATAGCAAATTAGTAAAACTTAGTGGTTTAAAACAACAGAAATTTATTTTCTCACAGTTATGGACTAGAAGTCTAAACCTAGAAGTCAAGATGTTGGCAGGGCCACTCTCCCTCTGAAAGCACTAGGGGTGAACATTCCTTGTCTTTTCCAACTTCTTGTGATTCGGGGGTTCCTGGGTTTGTGGCTGCAAAGTTAAAATACCTGCTTTTGTCTTCATATGACCTTTTCCTCTGTGTCTGTGTCTCCTCTTCTGTCTCTTATAAGGGTACTTGTCATAGGATTATCAGGGTAAACCAGGATAATCTCATTTTAAAATCCTTAACTTAATTACATGTGCAAAGACCCTTTTTTTCTAAATACAGTCACATTCACAGGTTCCAGGGGTTAAGATAATGGACATATATTTTAGTTGTTGTTAGTCCACCATTTTGACCGACTATACTATGTTTCACTGCTTGAGCTCTTGATCACCTTTCAGAAACATTTATACCATACAGAAGTACTACTTCTACTTAATTCAATGTGATGCTCATGATTAATTCTATAAAGGGTTTAGCATCAAGTCCTTGGTCAACAACACAAGCTTTAATTCTGCCATTATTTCTATATGAAAATTAGATATGATTTATGGCATGCCTCTTACCTGTTTTCTGTAAATATTTAAATATAAGTTTTGCCAAAATAACAATGTAAGCTCTGAGAATCCAAGAACTGTGCCTTATATTTATTTCTGTTTTCTACTCAACACTGAAGACAGTCTAATGTATATAGATAGATATTTATTGCATGCTTATGGATGAGCACATTCATTTCAAATTACTTTGTCTGCAGTTTCTGTAGAGATTGTGCTAAGGGTATGAATATATGGGAGGAACAAGGGCAGTTTTTGTCTGAGAGTGTATTCCCTTCAGGGGTAGGGGGATGCATGACCAAGGTTAGCTCTAGGCATATAATTTCTTCATTTTTTCCCTCTCACTGAGTCCTTCTCTTTGGCTGTTTGGATTAATGTATGTATCGGCTTCCAGAAGTTACAGGTAAGAAGAGCAAGCCTATAAAGCCTGTTCGAGAGCAGCGATACAAGAATATGGCTTAGGAATCCTGACGGCATCCTTTGAGTGATTTAGTCAGGACTGAGGCTCTACAGAATGGCCACTGGGAGATATGTCTATAGAACTCAGGGAGAGTGTATTAATCCCTTAGTTGGAACTGTTCTGAACGGCTTTCTTGGAAGAAAGGGAGGAAAGAAGGAAGGAGGGAGGGTCGGAGAGAACTTGTTTGAATAGATATTAGGATCAATAGAAGAGTTATTTTTAGGTTCAGAGCATTCCAAAAGTTTTTTGAGACATAGTAAGAGATGTCAGAGAAAGAGAAATTAAACAAAAGTTTGTAGAGAAGTGAAGAAATTTTGCACTGGGTTGGTGGGGTAGGAAACAGAAATTAAAATATCAGAATGTCATGAGCTAGCTAGCGGCACTTAATAGCAGAGAAATACTAATGAACAAGGAAAAATATATGCTTGTGGAGAAGGCTAGAGAAATATAGAGCCTCAGTGCTGCAATTACAGTATGAATAGCTGGCCAATCTGGGGTTGCTGGAAGGAATCATTAGTGCTGATTAAATGAATAAGGTCTTGCGCTAAAATAATAAAGTACCATAGAGGCATCAGAAGCTGGGCTGAAGATTTGTAGCAATCCTCTTGATGTTTCATTAATTAACCAAGAATACCTTCTCTAAGCCTCTTTGAACCTCCACTGACAGAACTTATGGACACTTTTTCTAAGGTGGAGAAAGCAAACCTAGCATAATCATATCCTTTTGTTCATTTTAAGTAGAGGTCACATAGGTTCCCTTAAGCTCAGTGAAAACATTATCCAGGCGAAGACTCCACTTCACATTGAAATAACTACTAATCCAAAGCCTTAGAGTAGCCTCTAAATGGTTTTCCTTTAAACAAGGAAAACTGTAAAACTCTGAACACTTGGTGAGGAACTGGATGAAAGGCTGGGCTCTCTAGACAGTTCTGCTTGGGAGACATGTGAACTCTACTATCCCTTTTCTGTCTGTCTAGCCAAGGCGTCTCTGAATGCTCAAGGATTGTTTTCAAACCAGATTGATAAGAGACTAAAAAGACCCAGTCTAAGTTTGCTGGACCTTATCTTTTTTTCCTTAAAATGCCTACCACACTGTAAATGTGAAACACAAATAGGTAAAAATAAAATCAAACGTGGTCAAAATAAGTATGTCTTCTCTTGCCAAAATGAATATTTCTGTGATTTCTTTAGAGGCAGAGGCAATGACAAGGTTGAGATGTGTGTCAGGGGGAGGAAGGAGAAACTATGGGTAAGGACCTATGGGCTCCAGAGAACAAAGCTCCCTCTTGTTCTGGAGGGGAGGCCACTGTCTAGGGATGTGTCCACTAGGTGGCGAGTCATCTCTTACATTTGTCCTACAATTGAAGGCCCAATCTGCTAAGCATTATAATGGGCATGAGAAAGGAAAACATGGATCATTTGGGTTAAAAATTGCTTTTCCCTGAAAATCAGTTTTGAACAATCCAGATATCACTTTCAGGGTGAAAATTGAGTCCTATCATTTTGAAGATGTCCTAATCAAGGTCCTGAGCATTAAGCAGAGTTGAGGAACTCTGAAGCTGAAAGCAATCTTAGAAACCATCCCAATGATCATCCGCTCAGCCTTGTTTTGCAAATGAAGACACTGCGAGCCAAAAATATCAATTCACTTGCCTAAGATTTTCGTATTAGACAGTGAGAGAGCTAGAATTAGATTCTATAACACTTTATAGTCATCTTGGTCCAGGTTAAAAGCTTTTGTCAATAAATGTGCTGACATGCCTGTTAAATTCTAGGCACAGTTCTAGATTCTGGGGATGCAGAAATAGCACCTGTCTTGGATCACCCCTTATAGTATGGTTGGAGAAATGAATAATTGAATAGGCAATAGCAATGCAGAGTGCATTAAACAAGGACCAGTGCTGATGTCTGTCTGTTGCCCAGAGCAGAATGTGTCAGAGGACAAAGCAGGCGTGAGTCCTCAGAAAAGTGAGGCGAGGCTGAGGGTTTGGGAGAGGGGGCGAGTTCAGAAGCTGGCTAGGGACTTCTACCAAAGGCAAAGGCTAGGTATCCTAAGCCAGCGGTTTGATTAGAAATAGGACACATCGTGCCGGAGGTTAACAGTAGGCGGTGCGGCAACCCCTCGCTCCAGGACCCACCCTGGAGTCAGACTGCCTCACAGATGGCAAGTGCAGGCAAGTGGCAGACATCAGATGGGCAGGATGCAATCCCGCGGGGAGCCAGAGGGCCAGGCAAGGTGGTGAGAAAAACACCTGGACAAGGAAGCTGAGCAGCAGTTGATCAGATAACAGAGTAAGGACACACGAATCTGGTGTACGAGTCAATGCTCTCCTAGTCAAGAAGCTTCTAATACCCGTTGCGCTGGGACAAGAAGCAGTTCCAGGACCTGAGCCGCTCAGAAGCTGCTGGTTCTACACAAGTAGAACCCCATCCACTCTTTCTGCTTCCCTTGATAAAGCTCTACAGAGAGACATTGAGTTTACTCACCTGGCAACTGCAACCAGCCGTGGCATTGTTCCCATCAAAAGTCTAACAAAACCTGCACGCAAAATCTCACAAACCCACGCTCATCTCAAAACACCCGAACGAAGACTGGCGAGAGGGGGGAGGGGAGGAGGCATCACAGAGAGTCGGGACATGGCCCCTTTTGAAAAGAAACTGTCTTGGAATCCATTTCTGAAGAATCTCTAGCTACGCAAGACTTACCATATACATGCTGCCAGAAACAGTTTTCAATTGAGAAGAAGCCTTGGGTCCTGGGAAAGACCGAAGTGAAAACACAAAGTAAATTGTGTGTGAGGAAGACAAGTTCTTCCTTTATACTAAAACACGAATGCCGGAGCAGGCCAACAGTAATCCACTCCTACACAGATTGGGCCTGTAGATCTTAAATATGTGCCTGTTTTCTCTTTCAGGGAACTAGCTTTTCAGACCACAGAGAAAAGCCCACAGGGGAGTGTCAGATGCGAACAGGGTAAATACCGGGAGGCAAGGCACCACCAGGGCAAAGCTGAGCTTTCTGGTGGATGCTGACTGTATTTATTATCTCTAACTCCTGTCTTGAAATGTTTCACTCAAACCAAATATAAATCTTGGCTTGTTGGTTTGAATTTACCAGGACTGTTCAAACGTCTCTGGAATATGCCATTTACATGGGATATTAATTTTTGAAGACACGATTTACAGTGTTTTTATCCTCCAAAAACACTGTGGCATTATTTTAATGAAAAACTCGATATGGTAGAGGCCTTGGGGAGGGCTTGTGGGTTGCTGACATTGTTCTATTTCTTGACCTCTATATGATAGTTCTAGGATATTTTGTCTTATAATCATTCATTGTGTTTATGTTTTATACTTTTTTTCATTGCGTTTCACAGTACCAAAAAAAAAAGGTTTAACAAATGTTATGGTCTGTATTTTTGAATCTGTGAGGCCCTTCAAGAAACTCAGTGAAGTGCTAGCAAATTCAACAGCAATATTCCGTGAGATCCACTGACAATGAAAAACCAGTTTCCAACTACATAATAGTTTCTTTCATAGCTGCACTTTGACAGTAAAGTATTTTAACGTATATTTCCACTGTCTTTTTAGTGACTTGAAAACACTTCACAAACATCTTTTTGCTTTTCCTGGACTCCTGATACCCAGGTGAGGGGATGTTGGCCCAGTTAACCATATCATATAAATTAAGAAAATGGGAATTCTGAAAGCAATTTTTTCATGATTAAACTATCTTTTGAACTCTCACTTCTTAGTTTTAGACTTTCTCTCTGAGGAATGTGTTCCTGGCATAGTGCTATCTGCCATTCATTCACCTCAGAAAAGATAGCTGACTTCTCCAAAAGCATTTATCCTTCTGTTCACTTACTCTAGGTGTGTTAGTGACAGACCGTGAGATTCAGGGGCTCCAGATCCATGTTCACTACACCAGATCTGAGTTCTTAATCCTTTCCTGAATGTTCTGCTAGTTTAAACTGGTTTTCCTCTCTCCCTTTGTTAGACTGTGTATATATCTCCTTTATATAATACTAGAAACAAACCATGTGAGTCTTATACTGCCAAGTTTAGATCCAATCAAAATTTGTGGTTTCTGTTTCAAACCAACCTTGAACCTTTGGTGTTTGGGACTGTTTAATTTTGGCACAGGTTTGCTTCCTGTTTCCAAGAATGACTTATTATTAGGCTCAAAGGCTTCTTGCCTATCTAATAAATTCTTAGAAAGCAAATTATCATGGAGTGAGTGAATTTAGTAAGTTAAAAATTCACGATAAGGAAATAAAACCTGGAAGAATCTAATAAGGAACACAAAGAAAATGTACTTGATACAAAATAATTTGTATTTAACAGAAGTCTAAAACATCCAAAACTAGCTTATACTTTTACATATTTAAAATACTAAAGAGAAAAAAACCTAGTCCTTGAAATTGACCTCAAAGAGAATGCTGAAATAATTTTTCTTAGTTTATTGAAAAAAAACAAAACAAAACAGGTCGGGTTAGAAATCGGGATGCACAGATGAAATTTTTCTCTGCCAATAACCAACTACTATATACAAATTTTTAACCTTTGCTACTAATTTAACATTTTTTTCATAGATAAGTTAGTACCTTTTATTTTTTAATACCAAAAATACTTTATTGAATGGAATGGTGCAAATGTACGAAGAAAGCAGAGGTGCCTGTTTTGGGGAGGCTTCCAGAAAGTGCATAGGCAACACGTGTTAAGTGCATGGTGTTATTCACCATGGGGAGTTGTTCCCACTGGAGATGAGGAAGGCTGCCGGAGGCTCCATTCACGCTCAGTACCACTGTTTCCCAGGGTGTGCTTGTCAAAGACAGAGGGTGTGATGCCACATTTGGGAACCCCTGTCTTGCCTAAGTTTATTACACAATCATCCATTTTTTAAATGGATTTTACCTGCTTATTTAGATCATGTGTCGCAAGAAAGTCAAACAAATGGGGGTCCTTTTCATCAGTGGATCGCTTTACAGTTGTAGCAGTAACAGACTCACACACGATCTAGGTGTGTTGCACACATTCCATTGCAGTCAGCCCACATTGCCATCATTAGGGGCAGCTTTACTGATATCCTGAAGCAAATTCGTCCACCTTTTCGGTTCTGCAGGCCTGGCAGTGGTTGTGGGGCCCCTGCAGGGAGGATGCGGTCATCATGGCAGGTAACTGGGAAGAGGTGGTGGCTGCATGATAGGGGAATGGTGGTGCCTTCGGGGCAGCTTGAGCATAGAATGTGCCAGTCAAGTTGGGGGCACGGCTCTGAGCGGCTGATCAGGAGCAAGCCTCAGGTTCTGGCCAAGCACAGCTGAAGAAGGAAACTCTGGGTCATTCTCTGCACGGAGCATCTGCCCACTCACTACAATTTTTATGCAGGAGTTTCAATTGTCAGAAAATAAGAATAGACTTCTGCTTCCAGCCATAAAGGAGTCATAGGAACCAGGGAGGTAAGTCCCTTTCTCTTAAACAACTAGAAATCCTAACAAAAGATGTGAAAGAATAATTTTCAGACCTTGGACAAGAAAAATCACAGGACCATTATCTCAGAGAAGGGCAACAGAGTGGGGGGCTTATTGCCTGGAAGTAGTCTGCAGGCCACAGCATGGAACAATGTGGAATGTATAAAGCACGCAGGTTTCACTCAGCTGGGGAGACACAGACAGCAGAGCTTGGGAAAGCCAAGGAAGTTAGAATTCATGGGACAGAGTACCAAAGGAAGGAAATGCACAGAGAGAAATGAGGAGTGAGAGAGAGTGAGAGAGAGCAAACTCTCTAATCTATAGAGGGGTCCCCTTAAGTCTTGGGCTGAGTACTGAGGTACACAACCATGAAAGGAAAATAATCAAGACCTGGGAAAGAACCTCTACAAAGCAGCAAGCTAGACAACCGCCAGAGCTCACACAAGACTGGGAACATTTCTAGTTTTTACCAGTTAGAGTAGAATGGTCTTGTAGTATACAGGGCCTTGGGTAGAGTCCTCTGAAGGGTATTGCCTTAGGCATGGGGCTAAATCAGCCCTACACTAAAGGTTGCTCTAGACATGCCCTAACAAAGCTTAAAAGCAAGACTAGAAAGGACCCAGCCAATTTCCAGTATCTTAACTGCAAGCCAGAAACATACTCCTTAAAGGAAAACAACAAAATCCAGCAGACAGTAATGTAAAATTCATAACATCTGTCATCCAATCAAAAGTTACCAATCATGAAAAGAAGTAGGAAAATATGATCAATAACCAGCAGAAATATATTCATTATGGACACAAACACATTAAGTAATGGAGATGAGGGGATTAACATACATACCAGGCCATTTAAAACAACAATTTTCAATATGCTTGCACATTCAACAAGGTGGAGGAAACATGAACATGATGATAAGAGAAAAAGAAGATATAAAAATGCTCAACTAGCCTTCAAAGAGATGAAAACTAGAGTATTTGAAATAAACAAAAAAAGAAAATCATGGGTGGGATTAATGGATGATTAGATCCTGCAGAAGAAAATCTCAGGAAACTTGAAGTGACAGCAGTAGGAATCATCCTAAACGAAGCAGAGCAAGAGAGAGAGAACTAAAACTAATAAGTTGAATTTCACTGAGCTGTGGGACGGTATCAACAGGTCTAACGTACATAGAATTACAGTCCCTGAAGAACGGGAGAAAAGAGAACAGAAAAATGTTTCAAGCAATAAAGACAACATTTTTCAAATGCATTGAAAACTAGAATGCCACAGATCAAATAATCTAATTACCTCCAGGCAGAAGAAACAAGGAAAACCCAAACAAGGCATCTCATAATCAAATGCTGATAATCGGTGAGAAGGAGAAAACCTTAAATGAATCTAGAGAAAATGACATATGGCAGAAAAACAATGTAAATGATCACAGATTTATCAGCAGAAACCACAAATTCCATAAGGCAGCGACACTTCTCTAAAGTGCTAAAAGGAAAAAAAAAAGTCGTTACAAATAGAGGTACGAAAATAAGCAGACTTCTTGTCAGACACTGTATAAGCCAGTAAACAGTGCAGCTGCACCTGTAAAGTCCTGAAAGAAAGAACTATCAACACAGAATTCTACAGCTGGTGAAGATACGTTTCAAAAAGCAAGATTAAATGGCCTGTTAACAGACAAATAAATGTTGAGAGAATTCATTATCGGTAGATCTAAAACTATCAAATATGTTAAAGGAAATTCTTCAGACCAAAGGAAAATGAAATCAAAATAAAATCTGGATCTGTACAAAGGAATGAGGTCTGTCAAGAATGGTGAATATAAAATACATTATATTATGTTTACAGCAAAAGTAATAGCAATGTACTGTGGAGTTTAGAATATATATACAAGTGAGAAAGATTTGCAACATATAGAAAAATGACAGAATGATCTGTTTGCAGAATATAGGAGTAATTCCCATGAATTAATAAGGACAGAATTAAGTTTCTCACAAAAGAGAAAACACAAATAGCCCATGAGCATTTGAAAAGATTCTCATGAGAAATTAATGAGATGCAGCTTAATATCACAATGAGATCCCACCTAAAATCCACCAACTGGCAAAAATTAGAAAGTTTAAGAACATTGGGTGTGGGTGACAATATAGAAATAGAGACTCATTGTCTGCTGGTGTAACTACTATGGGGGAAAAATGCACTGTCTAGTAAAATTCTACTCCTATGTATAGTCTATAGAGAAACTCTTGAGTATGTATACTGGGATCTATACAAGAATGTGCATCATGACAATCTTTGTAGCACTAAAAACTTAGAAACTTAAGTGTATGCTGACAACTGAATGGATAAATTAATTATAGTATAGTTTTACAATGATACACTGTACACCAGTTAAAAAAAAACAATTTATGATTACATGCAAAATGTGACTAAATCACAGAACCATAACATTGAACAAAAATAGCAAGTCAAGTATTGCTTATCATTTATATGATACAATACCAAAAACAGGCCAAACAAAGTAAAATACTGTTGTCTTTCCACTAGATCCTTCAGTGTATTTATCATAGCAAAATTAAAGTCCCTGTCTGATATATCTTACACTTGGCTGTCTTTGCATCTGATTCTATTGACCATCTGATTCTTTTCTCCTCTTGACTGTGGCCCCAAGTTTTTTACCACTTAGCAGAACCCAAACATTTTTTACTGTGTGCCTACTACTGTGCATATAAGAACAGTGGAAACTGAAGAAATATTTACCTCTAGAAAAAGGCATGCCCTATTTCTGTCATCCACCAGTACAAAGACTAAGTTAATCTGCAGATTAGTTGGGTCTTGGCTTTGTTACAGCTGTACTTATTTAGTCCACCACTGGATTCAAATGACTTGATGGAGGAATCAGGACCTTCCTTTCAGTAGGACCTGAGATCTGAGCCGCACAAAGCTCTAGAGATCTTTGCACTCTATAGCCTAGCTTCCACGTCTTTGAATGTGGGATGTGTCTCTTTGCTTTACAGCTTGTGAAAGCCAGTTTTGGGGAGTCTAAAGAGTTCCCTTTGCTCACTAGGGCTGTTATTGGCCTTCTGTATCCTAGGAAATTTCTTGTCTTAGCCTTGGGAGGGCCGAGATGATGCATTCAATGCAGGCCTTAAAAGTCTTGGAAGAGATTTCACTCTCTTGCCCTGCTCGCAGCCTTCAGCAGGTGCTACCATGCTCTCAAGGAAGGCCTGGAGATCCTCGGAGGCATTTCTCCTCATTCTCCTGCCCTGACTGCAGCCTTCAGTATTTTACCCCATGACTCAGTGAAGCCTGTGGGAATGAGGTGGTAGGTAGGCGGAGGGAGACTTGCTCTGGGTCTGGACTCCTTGAGATCCTAATCTGTCCCACCAGCTCACATGCAGCTGCTAAAAGGTTGTTGAAAGTTTGGCTGTTTTTATGTCACTCGGTTCTGTGACAGACTTCTCCTCCCACTGTGCATTAGACATTAAAGTAGCCATGGATCTCTCTTCTTTCCTGGGAATGGTTAATTACTTTCTGGATTTTAGTTCATTTAGCTTTCTTACATCTTCAGTACTCTGATTAGTTTTAAATACCAAAATTGTGTAAGTTATCTGGACTGTTCTCATTGTTAGGAATGACAAACTTGTGACTTACTAAACTGTAAGTGGAAGCAAAAGATGAAATTTGAGTTTTAAAAAGATTCACAAACAAGTCTTTTAAAAATTGTCTGTTTTTTTACCAAATTAAAAAGTATTGCATATTCATTATTAAAACTCATATTATATGAAAATGGCAAAAATCTCAGATACATAAATATTGAAAGTCCCTTAGTGCCACCCTCCAGACTAATCACAGGTAAGAGTTTGTGGTAGTATTACTCTAAATAGCAAACACAATTTGTAATCTCAAAAACAATCTGATTCACCAAGACTGATTTTAAACACAACTGTGTATGTTGCTTGAGGTGGGTTAACACTATTCATTTCTACATGCAATTAGGATAGATGGTGTCTCCGAATAAAATTCCTGTCCTGAAAATTTATGAACAGCATGCAGCAACTTTCCTCTTCTCTTTTCTCAACAAGTCTTGACCCTAGCCTAATCTTATGATAACAAAATTTCATTGTAGCAAAATAACCTTAGCTACATTTTGACTGAAGATCTACACAGATCACAGAGAAACAGATTGGCTGAATGAAACTATAATCAAATTAACATGTAGGCTTGATAGATGCTGTGTTGAGAGAATCTCTAGAAGTTAATACCATTGGGCTGTTTTGTCAATGCAGAGATTGGCATGTATTATTAGTCAGAGTTCTCTAGAGAAATAAAACCAATAGGAAATACATATGTAGGAATTGGCTTATGTTGTTCCGGAGGTCAGTAAGTCACACAATTTGCTATTTGTAAGCTAGAGACCCAGGAAAGGTGGTGGTGTAATTCACTCTGAGTTTGAAGGCCTGAGCAGCAGGGGAGCTGATAATGTAAATCCCCATGGAGGCCAAAGGGCTGAAAAGAACAGCAGGAACGGGGGCTGCTGGTTTAAGTCCCAGAGTCCAAAGGCCATAGAATAGGAGCTCCAATGTTCTAGGACAGGAGATGATGGGTGTCCCAGCACAAGAAGAGAGAGAATTTGCCCTTTCTCTGCCTTTTTGTTCTACTCATGTCCTAAAAGGATTGGATGATGCCTAACCACATTGGTGAGGGTGGATCTTCTTTATTTAGCCTAATGATTCAAATGTTAATCTCTTCCAGAAACACCCTCACAGACATGCCTCAAAATGTTTACCAGTTATTTGGGCATGTGTTAGCCCAGTCAAAATGACACATAAAACAGAGCATGACTGAGGCTGAGAAAAGAGAGAGCCATTCACTTATCTGAAAAAAATTGTGGATATAAAAATATCACCTTTGCTTTGTTCATTTTTGTTGATAACTTGAACATTAGGTTTATGAACCTATTTAAAGATAACAATTTTTTTTCCTGAGGAATTCAAATGAATAATAAGTGTAGTATATTTCAGGAACTCCAAGAAAAATTAGAAATACTCAATACTCATGAGTAAAAAGGATATTTTGTGGCTGTGTGATGGTGTGCCCCAATAGACATTTCAGGTTTGGTGACCCAGAAGTTATAAAGGCACATTGTTTTTCTTGAGAAGTATAGCCCCAATAGACTGTCTCAGTTCATGTCTATTTCATTGCTTATTCCATTGAATTGTACAGCAAACCTTTACAGCTTAAGTTACTCAATCACTCAACAAACATGTATAGACCACCTGTTATATGCTAGGTGCTGTGCTAAGTGCTGCAGGTACTAGGAGAGGAAAGTGAGCAAAATCAAATACAATTCTTGCCCTTGTGTTGTTTACACATTGCTTGGGAAGATAGATACTGTTCCAACAATCACAATAAATAATGTAAAATTACAAGTGGAGATACGGGCTCTCCTTCTAAGGAATGTGTTTTATAAAAGCATATAACAAGAGAATCTGACCTAGACTGAGGTAGTCAGAAAGGGTTCCTTTGAATCTGAGATATACAGCATGAATGAGGATTAACTAAGTGAGTGGAAGAGGTCTGGTTTAGATGAAGTGAACAGCATGTGCAAAGGCCACGTGCCAAGTATCACTTTAGGGACTTCAGACTAGTAGAGCTAAGTGGCATAAATCGAGGGAGATGGCAGTTGGAGATGGGGCAGAGAGGCATGCAGAGGTTTGACTATGTAGAGCTTTAAGAGATTGAAATGTTCTAGTCTTTATCCTAAGAGAAACAAGAAGCAATTAGAGGGAATTTGGGGAGGGGTGGAGGAAGGAAACTGGAGAGTGACTTACCAGGAATAACATTTTGAAAATACCACCCCATTTTCAATATGGGGTAAGTCTAGAAGGCACCAGCATGAATATAGGAAGACAGCAAGTAGATTTTGCCAGTAGACTTGGTGGGAGGAACAGTCTTCATACCAAAATCTTGTGAGTAAAGAATGAGAGAAATGAGCTATGATTTGAGACATTTAAGAGGTAAAATTGACAGAACTTGATGACAGATTTGAATTGGGGGAGGTAAGGAAGAAGGAAACATCACAGATCACTTTTAGAATTTGATTGGATGGTGAGGCCTGTATGAGTCCTTAGCAGAAGATCATGAATTTAATCTCAGGTATTTTAAGTATGTTAAGTTTTTAAATGAGTTGTCAAATAAGCAATTGTATTTAGAGGTCTGGAGTTCAGAGGGAATGTTCAGACTAAATACACAGTAGTAAGATAGATATCTAAAGTATAATGATGGAAGAAGTTAGGGGAAAAATTATAGAGTGAAAAGATAAAAAAACAAAACAAGACAAAACTATGGCATATTTAGTTTTCCAAAAGTGCAATGTGTCTCCCTCCTGACATGATGCCCTGAGAAGGACACAACGTCACTTCTGTGAAATATCTCCCCATAAAGGTTTACCTGATTCTAATCATAAAGACACATGAGACAATCAAAATTAAGGAACATTCTACAAAATAATATTTTTTGAAGAGTCAAGGTCAAGAAAATGAAAGGAAGCCTGAAGAACTGTTCCAGATTAAATCAGTCTAACATAACAACTAAATGCAATGAATGATGCTAAATTGGATCTTAGAGCTCTTGTATGGTACAAGGAAAAGCGTTAGGTGATAAAGCCTCTTGGCATAAACAGCCAATCATTTACCACTTGATTATAAGTGACAAAAAGGCAGGACCCATGTCAGACTTACTCATTACTATACACTCAGTGACTACAGGCCAAAATGCTTCACATACATAGGTAGTTAAGAAATATTTTCTAAAATAAGGAATACATAAATAGTGTATTCTTGGTAGATTTTTAGATATTTTAGTTGCCATTCTCATTTTCTGAATTTGGTTGGTTTTTCAGCCACTTGCCATTTCCATTTGCTGAACTTCTTGGTTCCTACAGAATAATAAGTGGTAAGAGGGTGTATTGACTGTTGCTAATCTTCCTACTGTCCCCTGCTTCCTCTCCCCTAATGACTAAGCCAATGACTTTCATGCCCATAGTCACCCCACGGACATATCATAAGATTGAGAAATTTAATATAGCTCACGACCAGGAGAAAGGGCACTATCTCAGAAAGAGCTGGGTTTTTTCTCATTGAGCCACTAGAGCTACCATCACTCCAAATCCCAATAGGCTTTCAGAACCTTAACCTGGAGGACTGCATAATAATTCTTTTGTTAAAATAAGCTAGTTGATACCTGATAAGGACTATTGTTTCCTATAGGTAGTGGGACCATTTTGATTAATCTGAGTATCCCCCACCAGCACTGGACACAAGTATCTTATACCTGAAGAATCTTGATTATAAACACACACACACACACCCCAACACACAGAGAATACATTTGCTGTCCATGCACCACACTTCACAATAAAGACATTAATTGATCTCGTAAGCTTCCTATCTGCAAAAGAGAAGATGGTTGGGGTTGATTAGTAGAAACCTCCATTATGTTTTATTTAATTGTGCTACAGGAAAGGGGTCTGTACCTCCAACTGAAGAGACAATTTATGGTTCATTAAATTCCCCTCTCATTTTTGCACTTCAGGTACTTCAGTTAGATGGCAGCTCTATTTTGAATGGTTCATTCAAGCGTGACAAGATGCCAGTGAGTATCTGAAGAAGCAGTAGAATTAAAAGCACCCTTTACATCTGGAAGACACTACCTCTCACTTCTTATAATGCTCAATTGAACCCTGCGGCTCATAAATACTCATAAGTGTGAAAAAAATATCTTAGATAAATGAGCAGACATCACAGAATTCTTTGATGGGTGGCTGAACTAATGCTTCAAAATTAGAAATTTATTTTTACAGAAGTGAAATGTTTGCCTCATCTGGCACAGTTGGGGACTAAGTGGCTATTTATTTATTTTTAATTACAGTATGCATAGAATATTAACCCTCTGGTGATTAACTATGACCCACCAAAATGTAAAGCTTGTAAGATGTAAAGCTTAAGACTTTTCATTTTCTGAAATCGAATGATATATTATATATTTGAATATTTTCTTTGGAATAAGTTTAATTTCATGCCAAATATGACCTATGTTTTTACATTTATATGTATATATGAATACACACACACACATATATATATACACACATATACTTAAATTTACACAAATAAGGAGGGTTTAAATATGCGGGGATGATTTTACATAAGCTCCTTTACCATTATCATAATTTCATAGAGAATCAGATAATCTATAATTTCATTGGTGAATAGCTGAGAATCTTAAATTTTTTTCTCTTTGAAGTTAACTAAATACTAAAAATATTACTGCCTCCTTTTAGAGTACTTACAGTATTTTTAAGTTGTTTGTTTTCATAAGCCAACAAAGTCATATAAAATAATTCGTCCAACTCTTATCATTTCAGTGGATGTAATCATTAACTAAAATGTAGCCTTGGTGACTGGACATTCGTACTCCTTAAAAAGAAAGTTCCCATTTTCTCTGGGGTTTCTTCATGACTTTGCATATTGTGTGATCAAATACCTTCCCCAATTTATTCTCTAACTTGCTGACAACCAGATTCCTTGGAAACTGAGCTAGTAGCTATGACACTCTTTGTTTTTATATTTTCTCTTTCAAGATGGAAACTAGGGGCTTTAAAAAGCAGTTGAATCACATTTCTTGGTAGCACAGGTTAATTCCAGAAGAAGCTCAGTGGAAATATAGAGACTTTCAGAGAAAAGATGGAAAAACACAGAGAAGCCAACTGAGATGGATATCAGTGATGCTCACGAGTTGAACCCTAGCTGATGGAAATGATTCAGCAAGCAACCTTAAATTTAATTTTCCTCTATGGGGAGGAAAACAGTTTTTTAAATTTTTAAAAAAGATTTTATTTATTTACTTGAGAGAGAGCATGACAGAGAGCGACAGCACAAGTGGGGGGAGGGGGAGAGGGAGAAGCAGACTCCCTGCTGAGCAGGGAGCCCGATGTGGGACTCGATCCCAAGACCCTGGGATCATGACCCAAGCCGAAGGCAGACGCTTAACCCACTGAGCCACCCAGGCTCCCAAAACATTTTTTTTTAAATGACAATTTATTCATGGGTCTGTTAGCCATTTGTATGTCTTCTTTGGAGAAGTGTCTGTTCATGTCTTCTGCCCGTTTTTTGACTTATTTGTTTTTTGGGTGTTGAGTTTGAGAAGTTCTTTACAGATCTCGGATACCAGCCCTTTATCTGTAGTATCATTTGCAAATATCTTCTCCCATTCTGTGGGTTGCCTCTTTGTTTTGTTGACTGTTTCCTTTGCTGTGCAGAAGCTTTTTATCTTGATGAAGTCCCAAAAGTTCATTTTTGCTTTTGTTTCACTAGCCTTTGGAGATGTATCTTGAAAGAAGTTGCTGTGGCTGATGTCTAAGAGGTTACTGCCTATGTTCTCCTCTAGGATTTTGATGGATTCCTGTCTCATATTGAGGTCTTTCATCCATTTTGAGTTTATCTTTGTGTATGGTGTTAGAGAATGGTTGAGTTTCATTCTTCTGTATATAGCTGTTCAATTTTCCCAGCAGCATTTATTGAAGAGACTGTCTTTTTTCCATTGCATATTTTTTCCTGCTTTGTCGAAGATTATTTCACCATAGAGTGGAGTGTCCATATCTGGGCTCTCTATTCTGTTCCATTGGTCTATATGTCTGTTTTTATGCCAGTACCATGCTGTCTTGGCAATCACAGCTTTGTAATATAGCTTGAAATTGGGCAACGTGATGCCCCTGGCTTTTTCTTTTTCAACATTTCCTTGGCGATTCAGAGTCTTTTTTGATTCCATACAAATTTTAGGATTGTTTGTTCCAGCACTTTGAAAAATGTCACTGGAATTTTGATCGGGATGGCATTGAAGGTATAGATTGCTCTGGGTCGCATAGACATTTTAACAATGTTTATTCTTCCGATCCATGAGCATGGAATGTTTTTCCATCTTTTTGTGTCTTCTTCAATTTCTTTCATGAGTGTTCTACAGTTCCTAGAGTATAGGTCCTTTACCTCTTTGGTTAGGGTTAGGCATCAGGGAAATTCAAATCAAAACCACATTGAGACACCACCTTACACCAGTTAGAATGGCAAAAATGGACAAGGCAAGAAACAACAAATGTTGGAGAGGTTGTGGAGAAAGGGGAACCCTCTTACACTGTTGG
>NC_058409.1:60477839-60566796 GCF_002201575.2 Neomonachus schauinslandi | reverse complement strand
TGGATGGATGGGTGGGTGGATGGGTGGGTAGATGAATGGATGGATGGATGGGTGGATGGATGGGTAGGTGGATGGATGGGTGGACGGATGGGTGGGTGGATGGGTGGGTGGTTGGGTAGGTGGATGGGTAGGTGGATGGGTTGATGGGTGGATGGATGGGTGGGTGGATGGGTGGCTGGATGGATGGATGGATGTATGGATGGATGGGTGGATGGGTGGATGGGCGGGTGGATGGGTGGGTGATGGCTGAGAAGGAGGCACAAGCCTGGTGACTTTGGACTATTGATGTATTGACAACTAATCTTCATTGTAGCATTCATTTCTGGACCACAGCCTAACACTATGGTTTTCAACTATCTCAAAACAAAAATAAGAGTTTTTATCTGAAAATGCAAAAGTTCTTTCTTTATTGGGAAGGGTGATAGTAATAATAATAATTATAATGATTGTGGCTAATACTTATTGACAACTTAGCATGTGCCAAGACTACTCTAAGTTTTTTTTTTACATGTACCAATATAAAATAATAGTAGCCAGCCCAAAAAGATTGTTATGAGGATTAAATTCATTTAATTCTTCCATCAACCCTATGGGACAGTTACTGTTATTATCTGTTTATAGTTGAGGAGACTGCAGCACAAAAAGATTAAGTGACTTGTCTAAGGACACACAGCTAATAAAACCCAAAACATCTGCCTCAGAGCCTAAACTCAACCTTTACTCCTGACTGTAATCATTAGAAATCAGCCAAATTCTTCTTGTATCACTAAAGCAAGGTTGACTGCTTCCAAAGAAAGCACAGTAAAAAATGCGAAATGCTTTGCTGGAGTGAGCCATTCAGGGTAAGCCATTTAGCTCTCCTAACATGCTCCTGGGTTCTTAACTTTAGAGCATTTTTCTGAGAGTTTGTATATGGCCTATGTTACCCAACACAAATATTGAAGATTATAATTTCAGACTATCTTGTATTTCATGCCTCAGTATTTTATAAAGTTAGTGTTAAAACATACCTTTTAAGAAATTAGTCATGATTTTTTAAATAAAATCAAATTAAGAACTATTTGCATAGTTAATAGCAATTCATTCTGCTAAGACAATGTTGGGGAGACAAAGAAATTCATTCTCAGGTATAATCATGAGTACTTTAGGACTGGGAAGAACTGTGGTGGGGACATTTCCTTGACAGAATTTAAGGGATTAACAGCAGAGCTTGAAGAGGAAGCCAATTTAAAGTGAGGTGACAGGTTTACCTGCAGATCCCATAAGGAAGCAAAAGAACACAGCAAAGAAGGTTGGCGAGAAGTCAGGTGAGTAATGCAGAATCCTACAAACTAATTTGTAAAGAGACTTTCTCCCTTTGGCCGCAGGTTATCTCCTACATTTGTTGAAGCCTGTAAGCCCTACCACATAAACAGTAGATGAAACTGGTTAGAGCTTTTATAGCAGAGAAGGCCAGTGCCCAGAGATACACATGACTTTCCTTTTCTACCCAAGGCCAGCACTACGTCACATTTCCTAGCCTCTTGACATTCTGACCAATGAAATGTGGGCAGAAGCAATGTGCCTGGTCTCTAACAACCTCTCTTGAGATCCTCTATTCTCTCCTTCCTTATCCACCTGCTAGATGACACCAGACAATCTTGTGATAAAGAAGAAAGCAAATCAGGTCCTCGAATGACTAGATGGGGCAGAGTCACCCTCACAACCTTCACTAGAGAGTGACAAGAGTGAGAAATAAACTTGTATTGTATTAAGCCATTGAGATTTTTATAGCAACTAACATTACTTACCTTAACTAAAGCAGTGCCAGAGTATGAACACTGGTCTAAATGCTATATTTTAAATAAAAGATTATGATTGGCATTTAGTGTTGTAAATTAGGAACACAGGTATTGTTCACACATGTGGCCTGGTCTGCTCTTGTTTGGAGCCATGACTGCTCCCAGCCCCCACCCTGGCACAGCAGAACGTGTAGTCAGGTCGGTTCTCTCTCCACTAAACTTGCTGGAACCTGCTGAGGGCCCCGCTGCCTTCCCCTTGACAAATCAGACACACAAACACACATACATAAATATAAATTATACATATTTATTTCTGTCTCTCTTTATCTGTATATAATGCAAATACGTATTTAAATATCTCTGCTCACTCTATCTAGCCACCTACTATTAAACAAACATGGTTCCTTCTGATCTCGCAGATACTAATCCAGCATGGCAGTTTTCATTCTAGCCTTCACTCCTGTATCTGCAACCTCTCTCTCTGATGGCAAGAACCCTGGCTCTCAGGATCACAATGTATTTACTTTTTTGTTCACCCCTAATAATATACACGTACTAAGAATTGCAAAATGTCCCGTGTGAAGAACAGCTTGACCAACTAGAGCATAGTAGTAATGTACCGTTTGTTATGCAGTCATGAGATGGTGCCACTGGAGACAACATGAACGGATCTGGAGGGTATTATGTTAAGTGAAATAAGACTGAAAAAGACAAATACTGTAGAATTTCACTCATAAGTGGAATTAAAAAAGAATAAATAGCAGACTCACACCTATAAATACAGAGAACAAACTGATGGTTGCCAGAGGGGACGGCAGTAGGGGAATGGGAAAAATGGGTGAAGGGAAGTAGAAGATACAGGCTTCTAGTTATGGAATGAATAGGTCATGGGAATAAAAGGCAGAGCATAAGGAATATAGCCAAAGATATTGTGGGTTTTTTTTAAAGATTTTATTTTTAAGTAATCTCTATACCAACGTGGAGCTCGAACTGATACCACCGAAATCAAGAGTTGCATGCTCTACTGATGAAGCCAGCCAAGCACCCCTATCACCAATGATACTCTAAATAGCACTGTATGGGGACAGATGGTAGCTACACTGTGGTGAGCACAGCATAATATATAAACTTGTCGAATCACTAGGTTGTACACCTGAAACTAATGCAACATTGTGTGTCACCTATACTCAGATAAAAAAATAAAATTAAAAATAAAATAGATAAAAACATGTTTTTCTTCCTGAAGAAAAACGAACAAAAGAATGAGGACAAAGATAAAACTGAATAAAATTAATGAGTTCATTATGCTTCCAATAATTAAGATTGGCTCAGAGAGCTGGCCTATTTAGCATTATTTTTTGTTTTGTTTTGTTTTTTTTTCCTGAAGCCAGTTGATAATTCTATTGGCCAAGCTATGACTGTTTTCACTGTATGCTGACAGAAGAAAGCTCCACTGAGAATGGAGTTTAAGTATTGGATGCAGAGAGTTGATCTTGTGCCTGAAATGTCTGTCTCTCTTTCTTTACTTACTGACATGTAAACAACATATTAATGATTTCAAGGGGAAAAGCATTGTCAATCATCTCCTTCTGCCCTGAAAAAGAAATCTGAAGAACATTTTCCTCATTCAATGAAAGAATCTGATTGGAGATCCACCGTATATGCCATTTAAAGTAGGAATTAGACTGGTCAGTAAAAGGATACAGTTCGTGACATTTAAATTTTCTATCTGAAACATTGTCTTTTACAAAAGGAATCTGAAAATGTTGTAACTCTGGTTAGCAATCTGGCCAAATTTCATTACCACTGTCATTGGTAATTGCCTACTGATGTGAATCCACTTAAAATAACTGTGACACCAAGAGAAAAATACAGGCTGAATCTGTGTATCAGCTTCCTCTGCCCTACATCTCCTTCACCAATACCATTTACAGCTCCTGTTGTATATACTATTAGTATCCACATTTTACAGCTGAGGAAAATTAAGCCTATAAAAGTTAAGAAATTGCCTAGAGTAAGATATCTGGGCATGAGTGGGCATGAGCTGGTATTGAACCAGATCTACCTGATCCTAAAGTCTGTGGTACTCATGAACACTTTGCTAATTTTCTTCAATCTTGGAATGTCATTTGTCAATTTTTTAAATAACTGTGTAGCCATCTACTACACATTCATAATTTGCTTAACCAAACCTCTATCAAGTTGCATTGAGGCTGCTGCCAGTTTTTTACCATTATGGAAAAAATGCAACAGCTAAATCCTTATAGCTACTTCTTTTCCCATTTGTACCAAATGTATTTACCAGATAAATTCCTATGTACTGTGTAGAAAAGACATATAATTGACCGATATTTAAATTGCTATATACCGCAATAATAAAAACATCTAATCCATTGATAGAAAATTCAATATACCATGAGAGCCTTAATTCTTCTAGAATTAGTAAAACATAGTTTTTCATTTCTTTGTAGATAGAGTGTATCAATGATCCTAGAGACCATGAAGTTGGCATGAAAACACAGTACATCAACAAAGTGGTACATAAAAAAAAAAAAAAAGAGAGAGAGAGAGTGGTACATAGTTGTTCGAATATGTATATTGTAGGCCAGGATGATGTGAATTTTAACTTAGGCACCACCATTATTAGCTGTGTAACCTTGAAAACATTATTACTATACACTAGGCCACAGTTTCTCATGTGGGATACTCTAGTCAGTATTTTCTATAGGGCTATTTTGATCATTATATAAGAAAATGCATGCAAAGCAGTTAGTAGAATACCTGACACATAAAAAGTTCTCGATAAATATTCATTATCAGTGTATCTGTTAGTTCTGTACCTTTGTCTTTTGTGTGTATGACATCACTTTTAGTATCCAAATCTCCATGAGTTAATATATTATTATTACCCTAATATATTATTATTTCACCCACTCATTCATTCAACCATATTTATTGACCACTTACTATGTATCAGGCATTGTTCTAGGTGTTGGGGATACAGTGGACCCATAGAAAAATGATTCATATTTAACAGCCATCAAAGTTCTATAGCAACCAGAATGTTTTAATGTATTTTAACTTAAAAAATAACATTAGTTAAAATAATATCCTCTGAAGCAGAATTTAGGACATTTAATTATAACTTTAAAGATTTGGTGTTATTTTAAATTGATTTTGATACTTTTCTAAAAATGAAAAATGACACCACTGTTTATGGGTCAACGGCTAGTGGGAATTCTTTTTACAGCTGCCTTGTGTCATTTATCTTGATCAGACACTAAAGAAGCCATTTCTGGGTAATTTACAAGATCACTGTGTCTTTTACACCCAGGCTTCCGGATCACCAAAGAATACAGCTTAACCTTTATTTTCATCTATCCATGGAGAAAAATAACATGTAACAAGGTCCCATATTCTACATTTCAATTCATCTGCTTTTAAAATACCACTTGAACAAAAATATCAATTGGTAACAACTGCAGAAAGAGGGAACTTAGATGTATATTTCAACAGAGATACACATTTTTGAAAATTCAATAATTTAGTATCAAATAGAATATAGTTTTCCTTTTAGTATATTTCTAATCCTGCTCTAGGTCTATCCATTATTATGCATATATATTACACATCTACAAATATACAAAAATAAATGTAAAAAGTATACATGTATACTTTTTTTTTTTTTTACACCACCAGCAGTGGTATTTGGTGGATAAGTAGCAATCTTCTTATTGTTATTTAAGTCTACGTGTATGGTTTGGAGAAGTTAGTAAGGGATCAAAGTCTGCCCAGAATGATGTCATAACAAGGTAATATGGAATCTGATTATGTGCAAAGCTGGATATTTATACAAAGAGGTCAGAAACCAGCTGGCTACATATAAACTAAAGAAAAACCAACAAACGTCCTAAGACAGTTCTTATTCTTGATCTGCTATGGACTTGCAAGCTTAGCACAATTTTTTAAGACCTAGATATTGAGACTGTCTTCTAAGTCAGCACAAATCCACTCAAAAATTTTGTGTGGCTTGCTACCCAAATTATCCTGGAAGCAATAAGAAAATTTGTTTATTTTCCCTTTGCATGGTATTATTTAAAACTTATAATATTGTTTTGAAAAAACTGTAGCAACATTTTACTTCTATGATTTAGGGAGAACATCCTTACAGATTCAATAAAACAACTTGGGGCTATTTTTATCTGTATTTTATTTTTATTCTATAGATTTGAACATTTGTTCAAATTGGTTTTGGGGTGGAAACTCAATTCATTTTTCTGGACTACTGCCAATATTGAAGAAACACTTATCTGAAAAGTCAGCTCATGATCGTTTGCCTTCATCTCTTCTTCCTTCCTTTTTATTTCCCTCCTTATTTCCTTCTTTCTCTCATTTACTTTCATCTCCCACCCCTTCTTTCTTTCTCCTGACTCCAAAGATTAACAATCAATATCATAAAAGATTAGGTAGATAAAAACTTGGGTCACTATAATTATAGTGCAAAAAATTCAAAATTATTGAATTGGTAAACTATTTTGTCTTCACCAAGTATATTAATTCTCTTCACAGGATTGAAGATGTATTCTAAATTGGGTAATGATTGATTACAGAAAGGAAAAGAGGAACCAGAAATGTGATATTTCTGGATTATTCCATAAAAAATGATGACAAATCGAAGCTGTACATTCAGGCCTAATAACAAGACTAGAAATAGGCTAGGATCACAATTCCAACATTAGACTGAAGATAAGATTTGTTAAATTTTTTGGTGGAAAGGTAACTAACTGCTCTATTCATTCTACAATACCTTCAATAATTTTTTTTTTAACTCTTGATGCCAAGATTATTGCAATGCCATCCAATTTTTGTGAGGATAAAAAGCCCTCAGCCTGGTGTATGGAGCCATTCGTATTAGAATGGTTAAACAACATAAAAGAAGTCCCACACAGACATAATCCATGGACTTGATCACAATGTATATGAGCTTATCGATGGACTTTAACATCTGATAGACTCTAAAAGCTTTACAGAGCCACAGAGATATTTTGACATTTATAGTGAAACTCTTTTCTGAGCATTTGGTTTTAATGATCTTGAGGATCTTCTAGTTTAACTTTCTTTCACTTTTATAGACACTTGATTAAGCCAGTCTTTCAAAATAAAAGAAAAATGGTTAATGATCCCCTCTTAGCACAACACAGTGTAGCAAAGGACCACAGCCTCAAGTGCCAAAAGGGTAAACACAAATAGTTGTAAAACAACTGTGATGTAATAACCCACATTTTTGTCACTGGGATTCAGGATACCCAGACAGAAGATAAAATGTCAACATACACTTGGACTGGGCAATTCTGTCTAGAGAAATTAATTACTCCATTCCCCTTCCTCCTCTTTTTCCCCAATGTCCAGTCTGCTTTACCACTCCTTGAAGTTAAAGGAATTGATGAAAGAAAATCTGTTCCATGACGTTAACTAGTTTTTCTACTTCATGAGTAAAATGGCTACATAGCTTTTGCTTCTTTTTCCCAAGACTAGAGAGAAGACTAAGAAGTCTCAGAAGATCCAGACACTGCACAACAATCCCTACAGGGATGTGAAGCCTTGAATTTCTCAAGAGAATGTAATGCTTCTTTGGCAAATAAGGGAGGGCAGTATGTGAGTCATTCACTCATAGTAAGCTCCAATGGAAGTTTTGTTTTATATTTTTCAGAGTGGAAACAGCTTCTTCCTTCCCCCCCCCCATAATTATAACAATATTCTGCGCTTACTCTTAAAATATCACAGAATCTAGAAAGGTAAGAGAAGAGGTCTCAACTGTAGCTTTGCAAATTGTACAACCATTTTGTTGCATACTCTTCTACAATTTTTACTATGCAAACATACACAGAGTTGCTTCACAAAATACATACTTTCTAAAATTATTGTAGTAAAAAACACATAAAATAAAATTTACCGTCTTAAGTGTACAGTTCAGCACTGTTAAAGTTTATTCACATTGTTCTGGAACAGATCTCCAGCACTTTTCCACCTGTAGAACTGAAACTCTGCGTCCATTTAAATAAAAGCTCTCCCCCAGCCCCTGGTAACTACCAGTCTACTCTATGAGTTGAAATATTTTAGATTCCTATAATTCACAGCGCTCACCATGTGTAAGACTGATGAATCACAGACCTGTACCTCTGAAACAAATAATACATTATATGTTTAAAAAAAAAAAAGATAGTAGGAAGGGAATAATGAAGGGGGGGGAATTGGAGGAGAGACGAACCATGGGGGATTTGGGACTGGGAGAAACAAACTGAGGGTTCTAGAAGGGAGGGGGGTGGGTGGATGGGTTAGCCTGGTGATGGATGTTAAGGAGGGCACGTACTGAATGGAGCACTGGGTGTTATACGCAAACAATGAATCATGGAACACTACATCAAAAACTAATGATGTACTGTATGGTGATTAACATAACATAATAAAATTAAAAAACAAAACAAAAAAGTTCCTATAAAAGAATTTGAGTCAAAGGCTATATGCATAAAAAGGAATCTATATTTCAAGTAATACATGTGCAAGGTA
The DNA here is from genome assembly GCF_002201575.2 of Neomonachus schauinslandi. NCBI lineage: Eukaryota > Metazoa > Chordata > Mammalia > Carnivora > Phocidae > Neomonachus > Neomonachus schauinslandi. The sequence continues at coordinate 60,558,448 of NC_058409.1, read as the reverse complement.
CAGATCAAACATTACAACATTTCTTATTAAAAAAGTCTTTTTATTCTTTTCTTTTTATTTGACTATAGTTGACACACAATGTTAACATTAGTTTCAATTGTACAAGACAGTAATTCAGGTAAGTTAATACATTATGCTATGCTCACAATATGTGTAGCTACCCTCTGTCCCCATGCATCACTATTACAATGTCATTGACTATATTCCTTATGCTCTGCTTGTATTCCCATGATTTATTCATCCCATGACAGGAAGCCTGTCTTCCCCTCTCCTCTTCACCCATTTTGCCCAGCTCTCACCCCCCTTCCCTCTAGCAACCATCCGTTTGTTCTCTGTATTTATAGGTCTGATTCTGCTTTTTGCTTGTTTATTCATTAAAAAAAAAAAGTCTTCTTTCCCATGCCTCCCCATCCTCAGCCCAATGCCCCAATAGATCCAGAAGCAAATTTTTAAAATTGTTTTGGTTTCTTTCTCTGTCACTTAACCACAGTTATTCTAGATTACTGGTTCTCAACCATGACTACACATTGGAACCACTTCAGAAGCTGTTAAAAAATACTGATTTCTGTACTCTATCCTATTTAAAGCATCATCTCTTAAAGTGGGGCTTGGGCTTGGCCCCTTTCTAAATAATATTTTTTTAAAAGCTCCCCAGGTGATTCCAATAACCCATAACCAAAGCTGAGAATTACTCTTTTAGAGGAGTGCTATTCAAACTTTAATGTGCAGGTAAGACACTGATGGATCTTGTTAAAATGCAGATCCCATTTCGATAATTCTCCCATGGGGAGAGGGGCTGAGATTGGGCTTTTTCTTTTTCTTTCTTTCTTTCTCTTTCTTTTTTCTTTTTTATGTTCAGTTAGCCAGCATATAATACATCATTAGTTTCTGATGTAGGGTTCAATGATCCATTAGTTGCATATAACACCCAGTGCTCATCACAACACGTGCCCTCCTTAATACCCATCACCTGGTTACTCCATCCCCCCAGCCCCTTCCCTTCTGTAACCCTCAGTTTGTTTCCTGGAGTCCAGAGTCTCTCAGGGTTTGTCTCCCTCTCTGATTTCTTCCCATTCAGTTTTCCTTCCCTTCCCCTGTGGTCCTCCGTGCTACTCCATATAATTGTCTTTCTCTGCTTGACTTACTTCGCTTAGCATAATCCCCTCCAATTCCATCCATGTCGATGCAAATGGTGGGTATTCATCCTTTCTGATGGCTGAGTAATATTCCATTGTATATATGGACCACATCCTCTTTATCCGTTCATCTGTTGAAGGGCATCTCAGCTCCTTCCACAGTTTGGCTATTGTGGACATAGCTGCTATGAACATTGGGGTGCATGGGCCCCTTCTTTTCACTACATCTGTATCTTTGGGATAAATACCTAATAGTGCACTTGCTGGGTCATAGGGTAGCTCTATTTTTAATGTCTTGAGGAACCTCTATACTTTTTTCCAGAGTGGCTGTACCAGCCTGCATTCCCACCAACAGTGTAAGAGGGTTCCCCTTTCTCCATATCCTCACCAACACTTGTTGTTTCCTGTCTTGTTAATTTTTGCCATTCTAACTGGTGTAAGGGGGTATCTCATTGTGGTTTTGATTTGTATTTCCATGATGGCTAGTGATGTTGAACATTTTTTCATGTGTCTGTTAACTATTTGTATGTCTTTTTTGGAAAAATGTCTGTTCATGTCTTCTGCCCATTTCCTGACTGGATTATTTGTTTTTTGGGTGTTGAGTTTGACAAGTTCTTTATAGATCCTGGATACCAGCCCTTTATCTGAAATGTCATTTGCAAATAACTTCTTTCCATTCCATGGATTGCCTCTTAGTTTTGTTGACTGTTTCCTTTGCTGTGCAAAAGATTTTTATCTTGATGAAGTCCCAAAAGTTCATTTTTGACATGATATTTTATGTGGAAAACCCAAAAGACTCCACCCCCAAGTTATTGGAACTCATACAGTAATTCAGCAATGTGGCAGGAAATAAAATTAATGCACAGAAATCAGTTGCATTTCTATACACTAACAAGTAACCAAAGAAAGAGAAATTAAGGAATCAATTCCATTTATAATAGCTCCAAAAACCATAAGATACCTAGGAACAAACCTAACCAAAGAGGTAAAGGATCTATACTCTAGAAACTACAGAACACTTATGAAAGAAATTAAGGAAGACACAAAGAGATGGAAAAACATTCCATGCTCATGGATTGGAAGAATAAATATCATTAAAATGTCTGTGCGGCCCAGAGCAATTTACACTTTCAATGCAATCCCTATCAAAATACCACTGACATTTTTCACAGAGCTGGAACAAACAATCCTAAAATTTGTATGGAACCAGAAAAGACCCCGAATCGCCAGGGGAATGTTGAAAAAGAAAACCAAAACTGGGGACATCACAATGCCTGACTTCAAGCTCTATTACAAAGCTATCATCATCAAGACAGTATGGTACTGGCACAAAAACAGGCACATAGATCAATGGAACAGAACACAGACCCCAGAAATGGACCCTCAACTCTATGGTCAACTAATCTTTGACAAAGCAGGAAAGAACATCCAATGGAAAAAAGATAGTCTCTTCAATAAATGGTGCTGGGAAAACTGGACAACCACATGCAGAAGAATGAAACTGGACCACTCTCTTGCACCATACACAAAGATAAACTCAAAATGGATGAAAGACCTCAATGTGAGACAGGAATCCGCCAAAATCCTAGAGGAGAACATAGGCAGTAAACTCTTTGACATTGGCCACAGCAATTTCTTTCAAGACATGTCTCTAAAGGCAAGTGAAACGAGATTGGGCTTTTTCTGAAGTGATGTCAACACTTCATTTTGCTCTATGAAGATGCTAGATATACATGTATTCTATTCAACTCCTTTAGACAATATGTGGTGACTTCCTGAGATGAAGACAGGAGTTTGCTCATTTTTATTTTTATTTCCACATCAATATTTGTTATATTACTTTTAGCTTTAGGTTACTTTTTGGCAATAAAACTAAATAATTATTTCGTTTTCCAATTTTGACAGTATTTCTTGATCTTGACCACTCCTTAAAAGAAGAGATAGTCTTCTATTTTTTCCATCTTTCCTCCCAGAAAACGTTTGGTCCACCTCTTGTTAGCTTTTGCTTTGACATGTAATCCGAGTAGTTAATTATTTCTGTTCTCTGCTGCAAATACAAATAAATCTTCCATGTTATGTCATTAGGTTGTCTCTTAAGTAGAAAACCAACAAAGTGATTTGCCAGTGTTATGCTTTAATACAAAAACAGATATATACCATGCCAATTGATGCACTAGGATTCCAGTGCCTTTTCCATGGGCCCTTGTATAGGAATTGGCCACCCAAAGAATATTATTTGTAGCATGAAGGTCCATGGATTCCTTAAAAGCATAGCATTTAGTTTTCATCTCATTTTGATCAAGATTTTGTAGTACAATCTTTCCCCTGGAATTTCTATTACTTGCTACTCCCACCCCTTTTGTTACTTGCTTTTAGTTATTTTCCACACTCTAAGCCATATTAGCTATTTGGTAAGGCACAGACTGTCCCTGAAGCCTAACCCTAGGGCTTACTGTCCCATTCTCATCAGGACTGGGGGCTCCTAGGCTTGTGGCTACCTGGAACATTCCTTTATACCTTTTCTGGGTCAGAACCACTGTTCTCACCTGCCTTGGTTACTGATCTTTTCTGCTAAAGACACTCAAGGACCTTCAGAAGAGATGACACCTAGATGATAAATGTACTTAGGGCTTGTATCTTTGAAACTGTATTTCTAGAGAATTCCAGATAAAAAGTTTTACTTCAGAACTTTAAAGGTATCAGTCTGAATCCCTTTCCTTTGTGAATTGTGACTTTTTTCTTCCTAGAGGCTTGCAAGGTTTTCTTTTTAATTACATTGTTCTGAAATTTCACCACAATGTGTCTAGTTGGGGGTTCTGTTTCCATTCACTGGGTTGGACACTCAGTGAGCCATTTCAAACCAGAGTCTTATTGTTCTTTAGCTCTAGCACGCATCTCTTTTATTATTCAGTTGAATAATTTGAACACTTCTTTGCCTCCTTCTCTTTCTGACGTTTTCATTAGTTGAATATAGGCCCTCATTTTTTCTTCATATTTTCCATCTTTTGCTTTTTAATGTTTTGGAAGATTTCTTTCCTATTATTTTTTCTAGTATCTCTACTAATTTTTTTTATTTTGACAAATTATATTTTAAATCTCTAAGACTGCTTTCTCATTCTCTCATTCTCCTATTTCTCATTTTGTAGATGTAGTATTTTCTTGGATCTTTTTGAGAATATTTCTTAGGATGATTTTTAAAGTTCTTTTTGTTCCCTAAATTGTTTCAGCTTCCTCTGAGGTTGTGTTTCTATTTTTTAGAATTTGGAACTTCTCTTTTTATATGGCTAGTTCTCCTCACGTTCTAGTGACTTCTCTCTGTTATTAAGAAAGCAGGCCTGGGTAGATGGAGTAGATGCTTCTGCTTTTGTAGTGGCGTAAGACTGTTCTCCTAGCGGGTCTCCCCACTTTTGAAATTTTTTCCTGGGTTGGGCCAGGCAGTGTCGACCAGTAAACTATGAGGACCAATGGTAGTGGGAGCTGGCTGTCAGGCTGAGTGCCTGCACAATGCTCAAATGATAATGGCTTCCCTCTGAGGCATCAACAAATTTAGAAATGTTATCTTCTCCCAGTATGCCCACTTCCTTTAGAAAGGAGTCATCATATATTTTGCCTGGGGGTAAAATGTGAGCGGCCTGCTTACATACGTTGGAGATAGGGTGCTGACTGGAAGAATTCTGGACATATTCAGACCTTTGAGTAATCTGTGTTTAGCTCCATCTTTGACTCTCTCCCTCTGTTGTGTCTACTGACTCTGCACCCAAGGCATTCCAGGAGGTCCACAGGGCAGATAAGCTTTCTTCATCTACAGAGCTGTCAGAGGGTATTCTAGGCTTACAATGTCTCTGCCCTCTTTTTGTCTAATGGCTCCCGTTTTTTTTTGTATTCCAGGAATTTATTAAATAGCTCAACCTTTAGTGACACACACTTTCCATTCTCGCTTGTCTGTTGTGCCAGGCAGTTGCCTTTTTGCTTTTAGTCATTACTCAATGTTTCCCCTGCTCTGCTCTCCATCACAGAGCAGTGACCAGCCCCTGTAAGTGACATTTACATGCCAATTGGCTTCCATGGAGTTTCAGCCAGTGGGAAGCACTGGTAGGATACTGGAGAAAAAGAACAAGGAAGAAGGCAATATATTTCTCCCTTCTCTTTCTGCCCTGGGCAGAATCTCTAGAAGTGTTGCATTTCTTCTTTCTTGTCCAACACCTACTGACCCCAAGCAGCCCCTTTCTTTTTTTGTTTTTTTGTTTTTTTTTTTTATTATGTTAGTCACCCTACAGTACATTATTAGTTTTTGATGTAGTGTTCAATGATTCATTATTTGTGTATAACACCCAGTGCTCATTACAACACGTGCCCTCCTTAATACCCATCACCTGGCTACCCCATGCGCACACCCCCCTCCCCTCTGAAACCTTCAGATTGTTTACCCAGAGTCCATAGTCTCTCATGGCTCATCCCCCCCTCTGATTTACCCCCCTTCAGTTTTCCCTTCCTTCCCCTAATGTCTTCCGTGCTATTCCTTATGTTCCACATATGAGTGAAACCATATAATTGTCTTTCTCTGCTTGACTTATTTCACTTAGCATTATCCCCTCCAGTTCCATCCATGTCGATGCAAATGGTGGGTATTCATCCTTTCTGATGGCTGAGTAATATTCCATTGTATATATGAACCACATCTTCTTTATCCATTTGTCTGTTGAAGGGCATCTTGGCTCCTTCCACAGTTTGGCTATTGTGGACATGGCTGCCAAGCAGCCCCTTTCAGCATGGTTTCAGCTCCTGCCATGCAGGCCGGGCTTCTTAGGCTCCAGCAACAGTAGTTTCTTCCTTGACCCCTTCCTTGAGCCCTAGTAGTGGCAGTAATGCCTGATGTTGCAAATTCATCTGGCTTTTTAGATGTGCCCACACTTTCATAGATAGGTGCCTATATTCAGTTCTCTCTATTGAACTACTTGGTTCAATTTTCCTGACTGAACTTGGGAGATACAGATATAAAGGGAGATTCTATTCTACATTTCTATACTTTTAATTCAATAAGGCCTTGGAAGAAATGAGAGGCCAATGCATATGTTTAGTCTGCCATCTTGAATTGGAAAATATATACATTTTGAAGCTTTGGATGCATATTGCCAAAGTGCCTACTAGAATGTTTGTATCAAATTACATTTCCACTAACAGTGTGATGGTATCAATAGCCCGTCACCCTCAAAACACAGGGGACTGAGGCTTCTTTTTAATCACTGCATCCAATCTTTGTATGGGGATCTAATGAAAGCTTCAAGTTTTCCTGGCTCAGAAGATTTCATATTTGTGTTGTTCTAACAGCTGGAAATGATCTATGAGGAGATAGAGCCAACAGCACTTGCCTAACATTTGATTCAAGATGGTTGGCCAAGTTACTAGGGAGCCCAGAATCCCAACAGTATGAAAAAGACACAGAAAGCAGCTTTTCCACTGTCTGCTTCTGATATCTAAAAGGAAGGAATTATTCTGGCTCTCTAGAAAAGTAAAATTCCCCAAGATAAATAAAATCATTGCTGAGATCCAAATTATTAAAGCATGACTCAAAGAAGAGAGTATCTCACAAAAGACTGAGTTAAAATCAACTCCTAACATCCCTGCTTCCTAGCTTAAAATTTCACTGGAAAAAGTTGCCACCTGTCTCCACGAGGATCTCACGGAGATTTCCAGCTAGAGAACTAAACACAGAACAGGAGTATTGGAAATAAAGAACCTCCGATTTCACCTTATGGTAGTGGCATAGTTGCAGCCCTCACTGAGATCATGTGGAAATATCAATCTGGAATCTTGATTAGCCACATCTGGCCATGACTCAGTGCATCTTATGGTGGCTTTACCCAATACTCATTTTCCCTGTAGTATTGCTCTCAATATTTACCACCTTATCAACTGCTAGTAGCCGTCCCATTCACTCCAGACCTCCTCTGTGCCTCCCATGTGCCTTGCACTTGCATAGAGAGTATACTGAGATATGCTTTGACACCAACTAATAGACTGCGCTCTAAAGCACATCATTTACACTTTGGTCTCAGTTTTCTTATCTATCAAATGAGCCTAAATGATCCTGGAACGTCCATCCAGCTCCGAGCAGGAGCTATGATGGTTGGAAAATATGTGTCTTTAGTAAAGCTATTTAAGCTAGGGACATTATATTCACAAATAGCCTCAGATCTGGCCATTTGATCTTGTCTTCCAAAAAGGTTGTTTTATTTTTTATGTGTTTGAAGCATGATTTTAAATACTTAAAATATACTACACTTTTTTTTCTAGCCTCTTCTGGCATTTCTCTTCTCCTTCTTGTTTTAATATTCCAGGAGCCTCAAAAAATGGGAGTATCTCAGCTCTCTCTGGACGTCTGAGAGGGCCAGGCCCTATTATTCAGTGAGTCTATTCACATCTCTCTCACTCTCCCTATGGTCCATGAACAGGTTATTGTGGGATGGAGAAGAGATTTGGTTTTATGAAGTGATGAATTGGTGTTCTGACTAAACCCAAACGTTTTGGTGACTGTTGGGGTGGAACCCAATAATTCTGCCAAGTTGGGATTAGCACCAGTGCTACTTCCCCCTTGGTGGAGATTCAGCTCAAAATCACAGTAAAGAGAGATGAAAGAAATCCAGCATGCAAGAGTGGACTTCAATTATCATAACCACCCAAAGTTTTTTTCAAAGTTTCAAAGAAAGAAAAATGGAAAACCTCATTACACACATTAACACACCATTTGTAATTTGCCTAATGGATATCTTTCTTGAAAATTATTTTTAATGAGATGGATGAAAAGCTAAAGTGGTCAATAGATCAGGCCAAATGAGGCATAAAAAACATCCCTAGGGCTTTTTAAATTTCATTTCACCACAGTCTTTGATATACATAGTTTCTTACAGGTCTTCTCAGTCACAACTTGTTCCCTTGAACCCTAAGAATCAAGGTAAAGCTCAAAAATCTTTTTACAAAATAATCATTTATCACTCTAGTCTCAAAAGTTGTAAAATGTACTAAATACATATTTTACTTTGTATCTTAGGAATTTAAATTTAATCTAATTAGCTCCTTATTGAAGATGGGACATCAAAGAATTTAGTATGACTAAAACATTCTTTGTCTGTTGTCCTTTTATCTATTCATAGGTTAAGTTTTGAATGTCGATTTGCTTTTTCAGTTCATCAGAGTATTCCTAGAGGAAATGACTAGCAGGGGTCAACAATGTATGGTACAGGGTTCCAGAAAACCAGGTCCCTCTTGCTCTATGCTAACTACTTGAATCAAGTACACAAACTAATTTGTCCACACAAGATACCACTTCTAAATGAAGTCTGTTCCTTAGCATTCCCTATTGCTCGGCAAATACCAATTCTAACCAAGATAACCGAGTTATCTTTATATATTTCCAAGATTAAGTTTTGCTCTCTCTTCTCAGCCCAAGTAAATACACGACTATGTCTTCTCTGTATTACAGGTGATGTCAGAAAAAAAAAAAAGGTATGTTTCATGGGTAACAAATGGCATCTCTGTTTTACCAAAACTATTTCTCTGGGAAGTAAGGAGTATTTTTCGAGTCTTCTATACATACCTGGAAATTTAGAGTCTCAAAGCAAAAACAAAAGCAAAAAAACCTGAAAAACTTCATTAAATGATATCCACCAACAGGGAGACATGAAGAAAAGCAAGTCCACTTTATTTTACAAGTATATCAAGGCTCATGATTAAAATGAGCCCCCAACCAGGCAAAGGGCTGGTCTTCAGTACAAGGAAAGGCCTTTTGTCTGGCTGTAGCCTTTGACACCGGTGAACATATGAAGTTGAGTAATTTAAGAAATCCTGCGGGGGGGGTGGGGGTGGGGGGGAGGGGCACAACCTTCCGGAAAGCACTTTTACACTGTGGATTACGCTGGGGCTACTGCCTCTGTACAGTATCTGCCTTATCTGGTGCTTAGACAAGAAGTACATGTGAGCAGGTCTCATTCGTGAGGAAGCTGACTTCCAAAGAGAGGTTAAGTGGCTAGCTTGAGAGAAGAGAGCTAGGCAGTGGGAGATCCAGGATTAGAACGTCAAAGTTAGTGACTCCAGCCCACTTTACCCCACTGTGACACTATCTTCACACTGCTGGGGGGAAAAAAAAGTGTTGCTGGAATTACCTATCAATGGAACAGACATTTGTGCTATTTGCAGTCATTTGGGGAAATGTTTCTGGTTAACAGTAAGAAACATTTTCGTCTCCTGTTTCGGAGATCATAAAGAATGGGGTAGGTATGGGATTCATTCTTTTTGGCAGCTGTGCCCTGGAGGGAAAGGGAGAGCCAGAATTATCTCACAGACAAATAGAAGGGAACAGCAAGTTTTACACCCACTGGCTTTAAAACGACAGCCAGTTCCCCTTGTGACGTGGGCCTCAAGCTGAGTAATGCACTCCAGCGCTGTTCTGCCAACCTCTCAGAATGTAATCTGTAACCCCTTTTATTTTGGATCCGGTGACACTGTGGCATCGGACAAATGATACACTGTCAGGTTAAAAACAACAAAATTTAAACTGCTTTTATTCTTCTTCACATTCAAAGATGCAGAAGCCAAGGCCAGTGGTAACTGTATGATAGCCTGTGGTGGAAAGGGTCATGTCAGATCTCTGTGACTCACGCATGCCTACTCACTTCTGTATGGCCAGAAAATTAATCTCTTCTTCAGAATGTTGGGTGATGACTAGCTTTTCCACCTTGATAAAATACTTGGTGTTCAAAGGTTAATATTCTATGTGATAGGGCAGGACCTCACAAACCTCGCTCTTGAGTAACTCACATGGTTTCTGCTGTACTATGAAACCACCAATATCTATAATATTTTTCTTTAAATTGATGCACTCTATTATTTTAAAAGATTATATCACTACTGTAGATGGATAAACAATATATTATTGGCCTTAAATAGATGGTAGCTATAAAATATATATACAATCTGTACAGAACAGTGCTTTAAAGTTTATGTAAATATTGATACCTTGTGCTAAAGGCTCTGAATGTGAGGCCAAATACACTCTCTCTGTTAAAAAGTAAATGAAAAACAGAGGGAGGGCAGGGGACACTGTAAGAAGTGTTCAATATATGCAAACACTAAAAACACTAAATTAAGATTTCTTCTTTTGTGTGATCAGAAAGATTGAAAGAAAACTGATAAAAAAACAACTTTTCATTATGGGAATCAGAGTAATGATGCTGGTTCATTGTGCCATCTCGTGTGCTCTCTCGCTTCAGGAAATATTTCAGTGAAGAGTTTTTGTAAAACATGCCTAAATTTTAAAGCGCATGTTTTTTTCCTAAGTAGGCTCCACGCCCAGCACAGTGCCCAATGTGGGGCTTGAACTCACAATCCTGAGATCAAGACCTGAGCTGAGATCAAGAGTCAGATGCTTAACCGATTGAGCCACCTAGGCACCCCTGAAAGAGCATTGCTCACTTAGACCCTAGTGAGAAAGAGAACTCAGACAAGGATGGGTGTTGCTTTTCCTTCACAGTCAATTCCACTCAACACAAAATATGAATTACGTGCTCAGCTATTTCAAGTAGTTTATTATCTTATTGGTGAGGAGACACAAAGACATTTGAAACAAATAACTACAAAATAAATCAACACCCTTCAGGCGGCACGCTAAGTAGTGAGGCAGAAAAGAGCAACCGAAGAGCCTTTAGGTTCCTCTGCATGAATAAAGCACAAAACGACACTCCTTAGAGATACACAAATTAGCAACGGGCAGCATCTGGATGGAAGCAGCCCCGTGGGGCTCAAGGCATGGTGAGCAGAAGGCAAGAAAAAGAAAAATGGGATTTCTGGTCTTACTTTCCTGCCCCAGGGGCACTCTCTGTGTTCAAAGGAGGGAGAGAAGCCCCACTCAGACTCCTAAAGAATTAGACCTTAGACATTCCATTTTGTTTTCCATGATCTGATGGTGTTTGTTGTGTCAACTATGGACTAAGGAGGGTGTTAACACAAGTATCCTGCAGAAACAGAGCGAATAAAGCAAGTTTGTTTGTTGAAACATATGGCAAGTGTTTTAAAGAACAGATCTTTGTAATGCAAATAATTATCAAAATATTAAAGAAAATGCTTTGCCTCTTGTTTAAATCATCATCCAGTGGCTTTATACATGTTTTCTAGCAAGTAACAATGGCAAATGTCCAATCTCTTCTGAGTATGAAGACTGTATCATGCTAGACATTATACTTTCAATGTCTGTAGACTGAGAAAATACATAATGATCAAAGGCTTCTATTAATTCAGCAAAGCAAGTAAGTGAATTTATATTTTATTCATCACCTCATCTACAGACATTTAAAAAATAGTTCTGTGTGCGTGTATGACATATTATTTATTTAGTCTACCCATACTGAATGTGCATATGGATTTACAGACTCCTCACAATAAATTCTGCTACCCCCGGGGGTCCAAGACCTACTGGTTGGTAACCATGGAGTAGGACAGGCTTATGATTGATGGCAGTAAGGAGGGCCTGGGGCACATCTGCGGGTCCTTCATTGCTTTTATCATCATGACCCTCACGCTTTCTTCCTGAAACTCTGTACTCCTCTTTGTTTACTGAAAATATTTTCTGTATAAACTTCAACAAGTTGGTTATGATTTTCCACAGTGGGAACATTTTTTTCATGCTAAAAAATGAATTTGTGCTTTAATTGGAGACCTTCACAACTGGGAGAAAAGTCATTTTAAATTCCAGAGGCACCAGGTCTTCTGCTACATTTACTAATGTCCTGAAGCTAGGTGGTGAACATATGGATGTTTGCTGTGTGATTCTTCATACCTTTGTGACATCCATATTTAATAATAAATAAAAGCACAAGAATTTCCTGCACAGTTACAGCTCTTTTCCTTGACATTGCTATCACAACAAGCCAACAAAATCTACCGATAAAATTACTTGCTACACAAAGCATAGTGAAGTAACACTGTAAACTTACTTTCTGAGTGTTTTCTGGAATTTTAACTCATTTGTCCTAGCACATTTTATCAGGACTTGCGATTCAAAATGTGCTTGTGAACTTTTGCCCAAAAGTGCATTCCTTCTTTTGGGTCTGCCTTTTGCGTGACGCTAAGGACCTTTGTGACTTTCTTATAAGCAGTGTCTTCAACGGGTCACATATATGTTCCTGCAGCCTCTCCTCTCTCCTGTAGCAGCAGGATCTTCCTCTTACTATGGCACAACTTATAATAAACTTGTCTACGTTTGCTGTCTACAGATACTAACAACGTCAGGACCAAGCCACTTCACTCCAACTTCTATCTCTGCGATACCAAGGAAATTGCCCTTGTCATAGTCACAGACCACTTCCACATGGGCCCAAAGGTCACTTTTTGGTTCTCGGCACACCTGCTCTCTCAGATGCATCTGACACACTGACACTTCAAATAGTTACTTAAGTTTGTTTCCATTATACTCATGTATTTATTCATCCAGGAAGACCCAAAGAATAGAACAGTAATAAAGACTGGGTTCTTGTGTTTATGAATGACTGTGACAGAGACAGAGAAGCAAATATGCAGTTATAAAGGTCATGTACACTAGATGTGCTAATGCTGTGGTGGGGAAAGTAGGGTGTGAACACAGGACCTATGAGGAATGCCTAATCAGGATTTAGAAGGTTTCTGAGGAAGTGACATTTAGTCCACGACTTGAAAGATGAATAGGAATTAACTCAAAGAATGGGGTAAGTATAGCGAGAAAGGGTACCCAAGACAGTGGGTACTGAGGAAGCTTTCTGAGGAAGTGACATTTAGTCCAAGACTTGAAAGATGAATAGGAATTAACTCAAAGAATGGAGTAAGTATAGTGAGAAAGGGTACCCAAGACAAAGGGAAGAGCACATGCAAGGGCCTGGAAGTGAAGAGAGCACATGGAAATATGGAGTAACTTGGTGTCAATAAAATGCAGAGGGTTTTGTTTGTTTGTTTGGGCAGGGGAACAGTAACAAAAGAGATAATAATAAAAATGTCACCCAAATAGGGAGGCATCACATCATTGTCTTATAAGACAATTTCAGAATACTGGAATTTTTTATTGAAGGCACTGGGGAGCAAGTGAGGAATGTGGAACTAGAAAATGACTGAACCAGGAGAAAGGACTGGAAAGGGGCAAGGTTAGAGGGCAAGACTTGTTAGGGGTCTGTGACACTGATCCAGACAACAGTGGTAGTGTTAGTGGCAGTACGCTTAGTGGGGATAGAGAAAATCGGCCATTACAGAGAAGAAGCAACAGAATTTGATGATTGGATGGGGGCCATGACGGAAGAAAATGTCTGGTCACGAGATGGAAGAGTCAATAATAACAACTATGATAAAGGTGGTGCTTTTCACCAATGTGGAAAGCACCCAAGTAGGAATGACATGTGGTTAAAAGCAGAAGTGAGATTATGAGTTTAGTTGGAGCTTATTGATATGTCAAAAGCAGAGACACACTTGGACAGGCAGTGAGGACCCTGAAGAGGACTGGCTCTCCTCTATCTCTCTCAAAGATAAGGAGTGAAGAAATAATGAGGACTTCTCTGTTCCTAGGAGCTTTCTCAGGAAGCACATCTAAGTGACCCGTAACACAAGATGTAAAGTGTGGGGGCAACACGCTTCTAGCATGGAATCCACCTTTCTTCTAAGCAGGAGGACGCTTCCCACTACAGACAGACAGAAGCCACAGCTCCAGATCCATGGCTCTGAGAACTAGGGTATCAGGGAATCTCTAATAAGAATCAGACATGTAGTGACAAAAGACACATGACCTCATTGCCAAGTCTTTGGAAATAGGCTTTAAGAGGCCTCAGGGGTCATAAAGGGTAAGGAGTTTAGGGGAAGCAGAAGTAGCCCTAAAATAGCTAAAACCCAAATTGGGGGCTCTTGTCCTTTCACAGGATCCTGACAAGGTCTTGGCAATATATCCAGGTTTGGGATCAGCAAATTGGGCCAAGTTGGAAAGACAATAGATGAAATATAAGGGAAGAAAAAGATCAGTTTTCTAAATCTCAGCTTTGTTGGCTTGTCCATTTTATTTTGTATTTTAATGGTGCGTATCACTTTCAGTGGAGGTCTCTCATTTCTTACAAGATCATTGCTTTTGCAATCTTACCTGGAGCAATATGTAAAAAGGAATATATATGTAAAATGAGGATGAGTATTTCAGTCCCTTTTAAGAAATCACTTAAATTGCTAGATGTTTGTTTTATGCCAATAGCTTCCCAACACCCTGACTTGAGATATTGTACCTCTCTGTGCTGTTAGCAGGACAAAAATCAAAGAATTCAAATATTGTGGTTCAAGGGAACCATTTTTCTGTTTTCAACCTGAGTTTTCCAGTTTATATTCCCATTATTTATCTATCGAGGGCTATGTCTCTCTCCATGCTAATACTTTATATGCCAACACAACTTGCCTCATCAAAAGGCTATCAGCACACTATGAATGCAGTGTATTTTACTTTAGGAAGTCGGTGGGGAATTCCCAGAAAATTACCGTTAGTATATGTTAAAAGCTGAAATTTCTTCTGCAAATGAGTTCCTTTCTTCTAAGATTAGAACTATGGCAGGAGCAACAAGGACGAGAGCTTGTGGATGACCTGAATTTCTGTAAGCAGAGCATAGTCAGCTTCACCACAGTGCCTTGCACAAGGGTGGCCACCTCCCTTCTGCTCTATTAGTCATCATTAGCCACACCAGGGAGTGGTTTAACTCAGTTTACAAAAAAGCGATTGTTCTGAGTCTACTCTCAGGGGACTGTCTGGTCACAGGCACCGGTTCTGTTGCATCGGGCATCATACTGCGCCCATCTCTCTTTCCTAATGGTTCTGGCTGCACCGGAAGTGGCAGCAGATTAGCTGTAACAAGCCTGCACCTTCAACGCAGCTCTTCTTGGGCACTGTGCTAAGTGCCGTTTCACGTGAACTCATTTATCTTCAGATCCACCTGTGATGTGAGATTATTGGCTGCATTTTAGAAATGACAAAACTGAAGTTCAGGGAGAGGAAGACATTTCCCAAGGGTCACCGAAAATGGAGGTTTGAACTCCACTCTTTGACTCCTGAATCTGTTCTCATAATCTGAATCTTGAAGCTGAATCTCTCAGTCACTGGACCAACGGCTTGCAAATTTTGTTCCCAAAGGGTGAGGGGGAAAGAACTCTTGGATCCTACCCCAACTCTTCTTTTGTTGCTTTAGATACGTAGGTTAGTGTAGAGCTCACTGAAATAAGAAAGCACAGCCACGTTTTAAGAACAGTTTGAAGTTCCTTAGTTTGCTCTGCTCTCTCAGTAAACCAGCTCCTTACCTGACATAGAATCCAGAACTGCCTGCTTCATGTGCTTTAGTGACTGACTAAAAGAAAAGCCTCACTGATGGGCCACAAAGTCTAAAATCTCATGTCAGTAATTCCGGGTTAGATCAATGAAGGTCTGTTAAAGGGATCATATAACAAGACAAAGGGCAGCCAGTACAAGGCCACTGTCCTCCATCTTTGGCATCAATTTATTAGCCACCTTGTCATGCTGGAACATCCCAGGACAAGAGAAATGGGCAGGTACATTTTGTTAGTGGGATGGCTGGAAACATGTTATAATAGTGGGGACCTAGTGAAGAGATCATGAGAGATCAAGTGGGACAGATCGAGAAAAAGCAAATGTAACAAAAACTTGGAGAGAGAGAGAGAGAGCTCCTATTTGTTGCGTACTTAAAGGGCAACTAATCAGATTTAATTTATTACAGGCCACTCTAAGAAACCACACGCTGAGACTGACTACAGTTTTTCCTAATGACAGTTTTACAGTTAAAAAAATATCACTGTCTTCATTCTAGAGACAGCTATCATCTCACAATTCAGAGAAAAGGTTGCAAGAATTTATTATATGGCATGGAAAACTTTTAGAATCAAAGTATTATTATTATCTAATAGATAAAGGAAGCCCAGATTATACAGGAGGAATGTGTATTAGCCACAAACACTCAGCACATCATCTGCAAGGGATTTCCTGCACTGGACTGCGCTTCAAAGTTTTTGGACACCAAACGGCAAAAGCAGAGGAATCTGCCATTTTGATGCTGTAGATAGCCTTTCTATTTTGGGAAAAACAACCTAATATGCCTGTCAGTTATGAATAATAAAGAAAGTAAATATCTCTATTCTTGAAGCCAAAATAATAACCTGGATTCAGACCCTTTAAGCCCAGAGGATGGGTCTTCCATTTAGTTGTATAAATCAGATATAATTTCACGGAGTTCTCTTTCTCTGCAGATAGTTTTTGGGGTGGAGGAGAGCAGAGTCCAGGGCAGAAACTTGTTTTTGTCGTTATATGGATTTAGGCTGCTTTACAAAAGCATATTATTGTTTATTGTTAGGAGGACCCTCTTAGAGCTCACAGGTCTATGGTGTGTGTGTGTGTGCATGTGTGTGTGTACAATAAATGCAAGTGTTGGGGTGCCTGGGGGGCTCAAGTCATTTGAGCCTCTGACTCTTGATTTCAGCTCAGGTCATGATCTCGGGGTCATGGGATCTGGCCTGTGTCAGGCTCCATGCTCAGTGGTGACTCTGCTTCACATTCTCTCCCTCTCTCTCTCCCCCTGCTTGCCCTGTCTCTCTCTCTCTCTCTCTCAAATAAATAAAAAAATTTAAAAAACGCATGTGTTTGCTATTGTTCCCATATGTCAAGATCTTATTTTCAGGGAATCTGAAGACTACAAGAAATAAGTCAAGCAGAGAAAGTCAATTATCATATGACACTTATTTGTGGAACATAAAGAATAGCATGGAGGACAGTAGGAGAAGGAAGGGAAAAATGAAGAGGGGGAGATTGGAGGGGGAGATGAACCATGAGAGACTATGGACTCTGAGAAACAACCTGAGGGTTCTAGAGGGGAGAGGGGTGGGGGGGGATGGGTAATAAGGAGGGCACGTATTGCATGGAGCACTGGGAGTCATAGTAAAACAATGAATCATTGAACACTACATCAAAAACTAATGATGTACTATATGGAGACTAACATAACATAATAAAATAAAACAAAACTTAAAAAACAAAGCAAAAAAAACAACAAAAAAATGAAGTTGGGTATGTTTGAACTTGACATTTTATAAAAGATTCTTGATTGGGCTTGGTACACCTTAAAATGGACTGTAGATGCCCCATACTTACTGTAATAAATGGTCCAATAGCCCTAGTTTGGGAGAAATATACTGATATTGAACAATTTGCCTGCTCAATTATATAGGTTAAGGCTGACTCAGAGGGAGAGTGTGGGGCTTTCCTTGGAGAATTTATAGAATCATTCTGGAAAGAGACAGATTCTGGGATATGCAGTGGCACAGGAGGCAAAATTTAGGATAAGGAGAGAAGGAATTTTTTTCCTTTGGAGCCTCATGATGATTGGGCGTGGAGGGGACACATAGTAGAGGAGAATCACATTTAGGGGTGTGCATATGTGTGTGCTAGATGGTGCATGTTGATAAGCTGGTTCTTGCAACATGGTCACCTGTTACTGGTGACCCTATAGGTCCAGCCACAGTACATTAAATTAGTCAGTGTGATGCACTTTCCTTGTATTATTCCCAACCTTTGAGGTTTTCAAGTAACGGTGTGAACAAAATGATCACTGCAGAATGACCACCAAATTTAGCAATATGGAAGATACTGGAGAGTTTGATAAGATCTTATTTAAAGTAAATAAGCTTGATCTGCTGTGCTATGGGAATCAAAGAAGGCTTGCTGCCCCATTTTGGGATGAAGCAGTATGGTAGGGAGGCAGTATGGTGCAGCAGCAGCAGCTGAAGGAAACCTGTTCTAGGGAGATAAAGGAGTGAGCAGTGGCCCACAGAAGGAGCAAAGACCTAAGCTCTGAGCCAGATGGTTGGCTGAAATGATAAAACGACAACCAGGATGCACCTGTAGAGGGAACAACCCAACTGTCACACAGGGTGAAGGCTCAGGTCTTTATTTTGGATATTTAAAAACATGGGGGCACAAATATCTCTTCAAAACAATGATTTCATTTCCTTTGGATATATACCCAGAAGTGGGTTTGCTGGATCACATGGTAGTCCTATTTATAATTTTTTGAGGAACCTCCACAATGTTTTCCATAATGGTTAAACCAATGTACATTCTCACCAACAGTGCACAAAGGTTTCCTTTTTCCCACATCTTCATCAGCACCTGTTATCTTTTGACTTTTTGATGACAGCCATTCTAAGAGGTATGAGGCGATATCTCACTGTGGCTTTGATTTTTATTCCCCTGAAGGTTAGTGATATGGATCATCTTTTCATATCCCTGTTGAGTATTTACATGCCTTCTTTGGAAAATATGTCTCTCGGGTCCTTTTTCCATTTTAAAATTGGGTTATTTGTTGTTTAAATATAAATTCCTTATATATTTTGGATATTAATTCCTGATTAGATATGTGATTTGAAAATATTTTCTCCCATTTCACAGGTTGCCTTTGCATTTTGTTGATGGTTTCCTTAACTGTGCAAAAACTTTTTGACTGTAGTCCCATTTGTTTATTTTTGCTTTTGTTGCTCATGCTTTGTGTCAGTTCCAAAAAATCATTTCTAAGACCAACATCAAGGAACTTACCCCTTATGTTTTCTTCTAGGAGTTTTATGGTTTTAGGGCTTACATTTAAGTTTTTAAGTCATTTTGAGTTGATTTTTATGTATGGTGTAAGATAAAGGGTCCTATTTTGCATGGGTCAATCCAGTTTTCCCAAGACGATTTACTGAAGAAATTATCTTTCCCTATTGAGTATTCTTGGTGTCTTTGTTGAAAATTAGTTCATTGGACCATTATTATTCACAGCATCCAAGATATAGAAATAAAGTAAGTGTCCGCCAACAGATGAATGAATAAAGTAAAATGCAGTATATAAACACAATGGACTATTATTCAGCCTTTAAAAAGAAGGAAATCCTGTCATTTGCAAGAATATGAACGAAACTGGAGGACCTTATGGTAAGTAAAATAAGCTAGACACACAGAAAGATAAATATTGTATGATCTCAATTAAATGTTTAATCTTAAAAAAAAAGTCAAAGTTATAGTAACATAGAGTGGAATAATGGTAATGAGTCAGGGGGATGGAGGAAAAGGAGAGATATTGATCAAAGGATACGAGCTTTCAGGTTTTAAGATAAATTCTAGAGACCTAATGTATATAGTATGGTGAGTACAGTTGTCAGTGATGTTTTGTATACTTGAAATTTGCTAAGAGAGTAGATCTCAAATGTTCCCACCATACACACACACAAAATGGTAACTATGGGAGGTGATAGATAAGTTCATTAGTTTGACTATGGTAATCATTTCACAATGTATATGCATATATCAAAATATTATATTGTACACCTTAAATATATACAAATTTTATTTGTTAAAAATAAATAAAACTCAGAAAAAATAGTAAAGTTAATTATCTCATTTTTAGCCTTACACTGATGTGTCTTGGATATATGATTCGTACAAAGAAAAGTAAAACGTGAACACTATAAATTCTGAGAGTCTGATATAATTTAGACCAATCTCTCAAGTTAGGTTCAGTGAAGGGTTTATTCTACTAACATGTCAGTGAGTCTAATTAATAAAACATCCCATGCCTTATTGCTCTTGTAGTTACCATGACAAACATTTAATCCATTAACTCAGAAAAATCTATTAACAATCTACTGTGTACACAGCACCACTCCAGGCAAAGGAGATAATAGGGGAGTACAAAATAGACTAAGTCCCTCTTTTAATGGTGTTGGCAATTTAGTGAGAAGAGACAGTCAATAAACAAATGACCACATTATATAATATGCCAAGTTCTGATAAGTGCTACGGAAAATAATGAATCAGAGCAAAAGAAACAAAAGTGTGGCAGGTAGAGAGGGAAAGGTGCTATTTTACATAGGATGGTCAGGGAAGACCTCCCTGATAACATGGAACCTGGGTAGAAACATGAAAGTAAGGGAGTGACTATGTAGTTATCTGAAGGAAGAGCATTCCAGCCAGAGGAACAGCATGTTCAAGGCACAGTGATGACATGACTGTAGTTGGAACAGAGAGAAGGCAAAAGAGGGCATGGTAGGAGGTAAAAGCCAGAGAGATGGAGTTGGGGGCAGATGGTTAGAACCTATAAGAGATGGTAAAGATCTTGGCTTTTACTTGGGTGTGCAGGGATGGCACAGAAGAGTTTTGAGCAGAGAAGCAACATGACCTGATATTTTAAAATATATATATATTTTATTTATTTTTTTGAGAGAGAGAGAGAGAGAAGGTGCATGAGCGGGGAAAGGGGCAGAGTGAGAGGGAGAGAGAGAATCTCAAGCAGACTCCACACTGAGCAGAGAACCCGATGCGGGGCTCAATCCCACGACCCTGAGATCACGACCTCAGCCGAAATCAAGAGTTGGACGCCCAATGGACTGAGCCACCCAGGCGCCCCGATCTGATATTTTTAAATGGTTACCGGCTGCTATGGGAAGAGACTGCAGGGAGACTAGTCGGGTGTGCCATATATACTGCCAATAACCCAGGTAAAAGAGGATGTTGGCTTATTCTAGCTCTGAAATTGGTAAAAATGAAAAAAAGAAAAAAAATCAGAATCTGGGTGTCTGTTGCTCAGAAACTGGATTTGGATGTGAGAGAAACAGATGAATCAAGGATGTCTCCAGAAGCGTTTTTGCCTGGGCAACTGGTTGAAAAGATAATAAATTCATAATAATTTCATTATTTATGAAATGGAAAAAGCTGGTAAAGAAGTATATTTAAGGAGAAAATAAAGAATTTAATGTTAGATTTACCATGTCTATTGTACATCCAAGAAGAGAGGCCAGGAGGCAGTTGGCAATTTTCACTGTGTAAAGTTACTTAAAGCCATGACTAGATGAGATCACTTAGCCAACAATATGAAGAGAAGAGGTCTGAGTACTGATCCCTGTATAGAGATTGGGAAAATTAGAAGGAAGCAAAAAAGGAGTAAAGAAGGAAAAGCCAGTGGAATAGGAAGAGAACCAAGAGACAACAATGAAGCAGAGACCAAGTGTTTTAAGTTATCAGTGTTTCCATGTGACTAAGATGAGGACAGAAATGACCAATGACTTTAGCATGGTTCAGTTAAGACTATGATTTGGAGATTTAGAGACATTCTAAATCTAGGATGGTTCACTAATGAGGCAGAATAATATCTACGTATTAATAAGTCAACTCACGATGAAAATTCGTGAGCCTGTTTAAAAAAAATCATCAAAGATGACATAGCTCGTTCCTTCTAAGTCATCTGATCAAGATATATCACCAGTGGTACCAGAGGGCATATGCTGAGGAGTGGTCTGTCTACAGTTTAAATCAGTTACTATTTGGAGCTAGAAATTTTCTTCTAGAAAAGTGGAAAGGTGATTTATACTTATGGGAACTAAGGGAGGACACACAGTTTATCTGTTGACACAGTCCCTAACACTGAGGGTATCAGAAAGACCATCTCAATGACTATTTTTCTTTAGTTGAAGTTAGTTGTAAGGAATCCATCTACTCCATTTTATTCTATTTAGATTTTTGTTCTTACCTTGGCACTTTGGGATAATATTTCTGAATGCAATTGGTAGTAAGTCTATGAGATGGAGTTTGTTCTGGATGGGCACATTTCTCTAGTCTGTAAATTGTGGGCCAAAAATAGAATGGTAGCTCTGAAAGTAAAAGCCAGGCACAAAGACGTTTGTTGTTAACCTTCATGAAGGGCCCTATAACAGTTTAAGTGTCTCGCCTTTCTGGGACTAAAGACATCATGCTTTCCCATGACCTGAAATGGAAAATCATTCCAGTGTTTCTGGGACGGCATAGAACACACACCAGGTGAAGCTGTCATAAAATATTTTACTTGTTTTATCTTACTTTTTCCTCTTGCTAGTTCCCTTTATTTTGGCAGGAGGTGGGATGTGATGACCTAAATGAGGCTTTTCCACATCTAATTTCCAGATTCAGGGACAAAAGGTTTACTTTCCTATTTAAAAACATATGAACTTCTAGAAGTTACCCAGAAGGAGTCCCACTGAAGGCAAATGTCCTATCAGTTTTAGCATGGTCTGCAACAATTTATTGGAATGGGGTTTCCATTACCTCTTGAGCAGACTGGTCAGATGCAGGAAATTTACAGTACCGTAAGTGGCATTTCCTGAGGTGATGGATCTGCCATCTAATAGCCTCTGAGCACAAGTCTCATGAAGCCTAATGTTTTTTGCATATAAACCTGTAAATGCCCACTGCAGATTTCACCAAATAAGCCTCCTCTGCATACAAGGTTCTAAAAGTCTATGGCAGGCCATTCAAACAAAACTGTGTTCGCTTCTCTTCACTTTTTTCCTAAGCTTACACCCCTGGGTTTTTGTTAACATTTAAAAAAGATATTTAAAACTGCACTTCAGCCACCTTGTAAAATGAAAGAGTACATTGTACAGGCACCAAAGGTACACGTCAGTGCTTTTATCAAATTCAGGGTCCTGCTCTGCTGCACTAATTGGAACCATGTGTTGAAAATGCAAGACGGGATTTTTTCAGGTGTTCTTTAATTAAATGGAATAAAATAAGGACGAAACCTCACATTTTTTTATAAAGAGAGGCTGCTGGGTTGTTCTCTTTGCAGGACTGAGAGAGGATCCTGAGTGGGGATACCGGCCCCTGCGTCAGGGCTCCAAGGGCCCTTGGTAGTCATTTTAATATTTAAGATATTCTCAAGGATTTAGCCACATTCAGAGAATGCCTGGTTGCAAATGCTTCTCTGATAAGGGGAGTAAGGGAAGTGATAGAAAACCTAATTATTTTCAATTACAGTGGAAGACTGACTCATGAAGATTCTTTTTGATATTTGTATAAAGTTCAGTCACTGCAGAAATCATCAGTGAGGTGGAGAAAGTGCCTCCTCATGCACCCGCCCACTGAAATCTATGGAGAAATAGCGGCCAAGATGAGTGTGTGTCTACTAGCAAGACTGTGAAAAATACTGTCTCGAGTTCTCTGATGAAACTTGAAAAACAAAATGTAATTTGATTTTTCTTGAAAGTGTTATTTCTGCCACTTTATTTTGGGGAAAAGGATACTCTATACCTTTTAATTGTTCTGGGATCAAAATCCCAGGGAATAAAAGGTTAGCTCACAATGTCTCTTTTCAGGATTTAAGCCCCTCCTTCATGATGCTTTATGGTATTTCACATCCATTGAGTGGCACCAGTGTATTGAACTCCACTCCCTCCCTCCTGCACAGGTTTTGGATCCAGAACTGGTACCTTTGCATAAAGTGTTCAAGCCTGAGGAAGGAGATGTGAATATTGCTTCCAACAGCACGGTGGCACCTACAGCCTCCCGAAAGAGGTGTAAGAAGTGAAGTAATGAGGACAGCAACAGCAATTCCTCCAAAGGTGTATATAAGCCACGTTCTGCAGGACATGGGAAAGTCAAAGCAGGGCTGGGAATGTTCAAGAAAGGAGGCCAATTTCCCAAGAGGTTAACAAATCCTGAAATCACTCCTAAAGGAAATGATGAAACCACTCTTGCTTGTATCAAAGCCCAAGGCCCGGGCACTAGAAAGGGGTCTCTCTGTTGTGGGCTGGTTGTGTCACTCTACCATTGGGAGTCTTTCAACTTCCAAAGATTGTTGGAAAAGCTTAATCTGTGGATATTGCTTGGTATGAAGTGGAGTCTGACAATCTTCCAGACAGGCTGGGAACAGCATCAGAGAGTTACACAACCTGCAGAGAAGTGGGAGACCTCTGGGTGCCTGTGGTTTTGCTTACATTTTCTTTGAGGTAAGCTACTTTGAAATTGCTCTTTCAAAAGCACAAATTGCATCAGGTCACTCCTTTTCTTCTCTTAAGATCCTTCTATAATTGTTCATTCGCATTAAAAATCAGTGAGGAGCCACACTACCTTCTCAGCCTCACACTGCACCTTTTTCTCTCCCTTCACTCCAGCCACAAAGCACTGAAGATGCCACACTCCCCCACTCCTCCGTGCCTCACACATGGCCAAGTGTACCTCAGCCACCTGGCAAATCCTCAGTCATCCCAGAAGTTCAGCTCAAACTTTGTCCATCTCCTCTCTTAAAGTTTCCCTCACCCACAACCTCTTCTGCCTGTACCCTCCCAACAAAATAAATGCAGGCCGATTCTTCCTTGTGCCCTCTGAGCTTCCTGGGCTCCTCTCTTAGAGCACGTGTCACATATCTTGATTGTCTGTGTACATGTCTGCCTCCTTCCTTGGTCTAGACTTCCAGGCACTATGAGACAAGATGGCGTTACTCATTCTTATATCCCCAGTGCCTGGCAGAGCGCTTGACACAAAGTGTTCAGTAAACATTTGATGACTCAGTAAGCACATACACATTAGCATCTGCATTCTTCTAATCATAGTTGAGAATTTCATGTAAGCTGAAGGACATAGGACAGATTCCCATGTCCTTGCACATAGCCCAAATTTCAAATTCTTGAGATGAATGATTACTGACACATAGGGTGGTGACAGTGAAAACACACATTGTGTTACTGAAAAAACTTAACATTTGCTGATTGCATGAGATTATGAAAGTTATTGATATCATATATGATAGGTTAGGGCTATAATGGAAAAATCAAAGGAAGAAAGAAATGCTCTTCAGAAATGGCAATATTTTATATGGAATACCTCAGGAAAATACTAGTATTTGTTTTATCATATACTTTCTTTTTTCTCTTACCTTCCTCAAATACCATAATTCTTGCAGAACATAAAATTCTTGTTAAACAAGCATAGCCTTTGGATGACACATTATTGAGTCTGAAAATCTGTCTCCATGTCAGAAGTAACCACACTTTGAGATTCCAAATCATAAGGAAAGATGACCAGTTATTGCCAACATAGAGTTGCAATTTTATCTTCTGGGGGAGAATATGAATAAATGAATTAATGGGTGGATACATAAACATACTTAAAGCTCTGGGATAGATTTTTCTTTCTCCTAGACAGCACTTGGGCAAACACTTACAATGTTTTCCTCTGGAGTTCCTCCTTTTTTATATTTCTGTGGTAAATCTGCCTCCCTTCTGATTGTCACATTATTTTTTTAGATAGGTCAATACCTTCAATTACGTCTTGCTCTGCTTAGAAGTCATGTCATCTTTTTAACATGACATTACATATATGGTGGGGGCAGACGGTATTATTTCAACACTTAACACTGGGGACAGTGTTACCTGAAAACATGTTGCATAACTATTTGATAAACACATGGGGTGATCAAAATAAAGAGAGAGCTAAACAGTTCTTCATAAGAAAATAAGAAAAGCTGAGAGAGGATGGACAGTATGGCAGGAGGTTGGTCTCTAAGGTGACACGTTGCCAATGGAAAATTCAGGCCGTAGGAAAGCCAGAAGACTTTAGAGTCACAGTACAATCAAATATAAATTGCTCATTTTCTTTGAGGTAAGCTACTTCTCTCTAACCCAAACCTTCAATAAACTCCACTATACACAGAGATTTCTCAGTGCTTTTTCATGGAAGTCAAAGGAAAGGAGGGGATTTCCATGGCTGAGTGGCCATGGAGCAGAGAAAAAAGAAAATTAGTTTTACTACAAAACATAAGTGAGATTCCAAACCCAGTGGAAGCAGGAATTCAGAGCAGAAATGGCCATGAAAATAAATCCTACAGGAATTCATAAAAATCTTGGGAAAAGTATGAGACTTCAGAAAGAACCAAGAATGGGGAGCTTGAGCTAATAAATTTCAGAGAGAGTCAATTTAGCTGATCATCTGGTTTTACATAACTGTATGCTGATCCATTATACGCTGATTTGATAGTGTAACAGTAACATTCATGATAAGGGCTTCGATACCTGCTTCACTGTCCTAAGTGCTTTATCTGCATTATCTTATGTAATTTTCACTGCATGGATGAGAAACCTCAAGTTCAGAGAAAGTAAGTCTGTTGCCCAGACTCAGACGGTTAATAGGTGGCAGACACAGTGTAGAAATGTGGCTTAATCTTGTTCTCAAATCCACATTCGTAATTCCTACTTATTTTGTTAGTGAATTCCAGCCAGAAGACACCAGATATTTGTGCCATGTATATACTAAAAGCTACTACAAATGTAAAGTTGTCACTGTATGTTATTCTATATGAACTTTATTAGTCGGCTATTGTCAAAATACCATTATATAATATACTAGCCCAAATCTTAGTGGCTATGAATAGCAAGCTATTATTCTCATGCTCATGGTCAGCATGGTTGACTACAGTTCAGTCTATTTAGAATGGGGTCAGATGGATGGTTCTTCTAAAGGTTTCACGGTAGCGAGCTTGACTCCAGATTAAGACTGAGCTCAGGTCTGCTCCGTATCTCACCAGGGGCCTAGGCAGGAGGGATAGCAGCTACCTGGGGCATGTTTCTCTCACAGCAGAGATGAGATGCTCCCAGAGGAAAAAACAGAAACATGTAATATCTCTTAACTCGCATGCTCAAAAACTGGTATATTTTTATTTCATCCACATTTTATAGTCCAAAGCAAGTCAAAGGAGCTGGTAGTGATGGAGAATAAATATTTACTGACAATAATTTAATCTTCCATAGTAATCTAAGCACTCCTCTGTAAACTTAGTTCCTCAGAGAGATATACTATATCTCTTAAAGGAGTAGAACAAGATTGTTTCCAACATTACCCAGTAGAGGCTCTGGAAAATTTCAGATAAATTCCCTAAATGTTTGCAAAGCACAATGACAAAGCATACTGCTCCCATCATCACTACCAGCATCTCGTCCTCATAGGGGATCTAGAAGTCTCAGAAAGTTTTCAATCAGACCACATATGAGAGAAAGAGACAGAGAACCCATTATCATCATATAAGAATACTACAACTTGATGGTAGTCTTTTCACTATTTGGTAAGATCAAGAAAAATTATACTGTTTTGTATTCCTTAAAGGATTAGCATACACATTAATCTACCAATGGTGGCAACTTGGCGGCACCTTACACTTAAAATTCATTTTCAAATAAAATTTACAGTACTGTCCTATGTTGCCAAAGATCACAGACATTTCATACTATCACTAAAATCCATCAATGAAGAAAGAATCCATCAGTGATTTGAAAACACATCTAATGTAGGTAAGACCTTAGCTATATATAATGGCATTTTAATGAATTTTAAAATTTATATTATAAAAATGATATAAATTTTGATTATAAAAGTGGTTTTACTTTCCCCTCATATTCCAAAGTTTGTCCATACCAATCTACTCTAAAGCTCACGTGAAATATTCTTTTAATGGTAGTGTTAACTCGTGACAACTTGTTAACTGAAGAAAATAAAACTTAATTAAAATGTTCAGTGGAGAATATATTTGATTTCCTTATTAGCTGGGTACTTTTTGCTTTGCTTTAAAGAATCATTTCACTAATAAGACCTCAAAAAAGGAGCAGTAATTCTTAGAGATATGCCTGTACTGAAACTGGCTCTGAACTACAGAAGGACCTGAAGCTGCTCCAGGCCCTGGCTACTCTCCCAGTCAGTCTCACCAGTCGTCACATGGCACCTCTACCTGCCTTCTCTTTCTTCTAATCCATCTCTGTGCTAACTTACATAGCAGCTTTTTCAGTGAACTCAAGTTCAGCCACGCCATGAGGGTCCCATTTCTTTCCCCGGTCTAGTAAGCTATGGCTCGCGTTGGGAGGCAATGCAGGGGCAGGTGCATAAAACAAGGGTACCATATTGGACACCCCTTGTACACCACCTCAAAATCCTCAATAGCCGCCATTTCTTTGGCAATCAGACCCAGCAGGTTTTGCTCTTCTTCAGGCAGGCAATGGCTCTTGTGCTGCTTCTATTTCCTGTCTAGGGCCTCCCTGAGATTGCAGCTTTGGTCACCTACAGGAACCTGCTACGTATTCAACAGGGGCCAAGTGAAATATGTGGGAACGAGGCTTCCAGGACACCCTTTACCAATGGAAACAGCAACCCATGGATAAACGCTTCTCCCCTTCAGCTCCTGGATGTATGGTCCTGAGATAACTTTCAGAAGGTACCTCAGAAGATCCTGGGGGGGGGGGGGGGGAGCATATCATCCATAGGACTGGCCGCCTTGATAAGGCATCATTGCACCGATTTTTCCTCCTTTCCTTTTAAATGCTTCTAGTGCAGCACTCCCGCTCCCTGGGATCAGATATCCAAATAAATTGCCTGTATGCAAGCCCTTATCTCAGGCTGTTTTCAGAGGAATGTAGAGTTAAGACAGATTCCTACAAGGGTCTTGTATGAGCAGCTTCCATAAAAATTATCTAATCCACCTACATATATTTGCCTGGCTGTGTTATTTCTAAGATAGTAATTAAGTTGGAAACTGTCTCTAAACCAAAAGTAAGTAGTTCAGGACTAGCCTATGTTTCATTTAGTGGAACAGTTGCCACCAAAATTGCTCCTGCCCTTAATGAGAATAGCTACTATCGAGATAAGGGCAGGCTCCAATCTCCCTCTCCTCTCCTGAAGAACCAAGAGCCTTCAGGGACAAAGAGACCCTCATTCAGAAAATATAGTTCCCTCTGAGATTTGAGATGAGAGTTTAGGATGAATGGCCTCCAAAAGAGGGAAGAAAAATCAACATATGAACAATAAAATTCATAATGAATTTTATTTGAATGCAGAGGAAAATCAGAAAGTGATAGTGATAGTTGGTAAATGAAATGACATGTGGATAACCGAAAGGGAGAAAGTGAGTAGAAGGTAGGCTGGGGAGTGTTTTAGGTTGAGTAGATCAGAGAGGTGGTAGTTAGTAGATCAGAGGACAGGAGATGGTCGGTCAATTATGTAGCAACCACAAAATGCTTGTCATGTATTTTTCAAGGTATCCTTTTCTGATTATTAAAATATAGAGAAAAATCATTGCAGGCTTGCTCAAAGAACACGTGCAAATGAAATCTGCCCTCCTGAAAAGGATTCATTGGAAGTTTTCAGAACAGCAGTGAAAAATTTTAATTCAGACAATAGCTAGAAATGGATAAATAGTTCTTTTGTGACTATCATTCTCCCTTACAAAATGTGTTAACTACCTATGTTTTGCATTTCCTGATGTATAGGCAAATTCATGAGGTCTTTCATGAATTTAGATGTCAGCTATTTAATATCATTTTATTAAAAATGGATTCTGTAAATAATACTGAGTGCAAGAATTAGAGACAACAAAAGGAGGAGGGTTGGCTGCTTCTGGGCAGTCTCTGTAGAGGACCCATTGACTGGTTTTCCTTTCTCATTCCCAGATATCCAGGAAGGGCTCCATGACATGAAGATTTCTGGCACTGTATATCTTCCCATGGAAGTGTCAGCTCAAACTATAGAGCTCAATTCTTATGTCTTTATTACATAACTTAGTTTCACACTAAATCCACCTGGTCAATATTCCTCCCAGAATGCCTTCTAACTTGTCTCCTTCATTCTGATGACTCACAATTACAAACTCGAACATTAACCCCAAGGCCCTAACCCCAGTACCTTCTGCACTCTCTCTGATCTGGCAGACAGCTTCATCCTCAGCTCACTGTCCCCAACCCTACCAATTTCTCCTACCCTCCTGGTTGGATCTTTTATCTTCTATGGATCCTCACCCATAACTTTTAATTCTTTGTTCTTCTCTTTATGCCACTTATCCTACCATACCTTGATATCATACTTCGTCACAGAGTGGTTTGGGGCCCCAATCTCAACCCCCTTCCATATACTTCCACTCGTTGAGAGCAGGCCCCAAATTTCACTTACTAGAACATAAGCTCCACATCAACAGAGCACATGTATTACTCATTGTTGCATCTACTGCCCAAAATAGAGACTGACACAAATGCTTAACAAATATTTGGTGAATGGATGGATTTATCCTTTAATTCTCCATGTGGCCCAGTTCTGTATTTTGTGCATAACTGATCCTTTATAAACAGTTGTTGAACCAAATTTACCCAATTAAGAGCTACCTGGCTCTAAAACATAGGGTCTAGTATTTTATAAATTTGAGTTACAGGTCACTAAGAAAAATTCATCTAAAGTAGTTTCCTGACCTTTTTAAACTATATAATAAAGACATCTCTTCCTGAGATGGGACTTTTTCTTTCATGAACTTCCCTAATGAGGCCTAAGTCATACCATCTGATTATAGACCAGAGCCAAGAATTATACAATTTTAAGTTGAAAAAAACTTCAAAAATGCAAACACCTTGTTTTACAACAGAGATCAAAAAAGGTCAAAAGAATTAAAAAGAAAACAAAAGACATGCTGCATTACAACTTAATTCTCGTGCCTTCCATTTCAGGGTTTTCCTGCAACAATCTGTTTTTGAGTACAGACAATGGAAAATGTGAGGAAAAATCATGGCATAGAATGACCAGATCTGGATATCTTAACACCAAATCTATAGGTATCTGTCTACATAGCACAAAATGTAAAACTATCCCTTCAATTTCTCCACATTAGATATAAAGGAGGGAACCATAACTATGGGCTTATTATGCCCTGTTCTAACCAGCTGAATCAATCTGACACACAATACTGGTTGAAAAGATCCACTGCCCTGGAAAAATACTATCAAAATTTTGTAAATATTATGAACTTTATAGATTCTGTTGTTACAATTACTAGGAAACACTCTTTATACATCACTCTCTCACTCTCCCACCAAGAGTGAGTTAATAGCCAAAATTGTTTTCTTCTTCTCTTTCACTTAAAAAAATTGTACATGTCTGTATACACACACACACACACACACACACACAGTTGTATACTAACTTTGGTTATTCAGATAAGATGACATTATTTTGAGATTCTGGTACTTTATGTACAAAATCCCCTTGGAAAATTCTAAGACAAATCTCAGATTATATGAAACTCATTATTATAGTGAAGTTCCCATGTAACTGAGTAGAATTTCAGACTTATAAATTATGTCTATAGACTTATAATTATATTTTTATATTTTACATATTTACATTTACATTTATTTTATTTTATTTTATTTTATTTTTAAAGATTTTATTTATTTATTTGACAGAGAGAGAAACAGCAAGAGAGGGAACACAAGCAGGGGGAGTGGGAGAGGGAGAAGCAGGCTTCCCACTGAGCAGGGAGCCCGATGTGGGGCTCGACCCCAGAACCTTGGGATCATGACCTGAGCCGAAGGCAGACGCTTAACGACTGAGCCACCCAGGCGCCCCCATTTACATTTATTTTAAAGTTTCCCCTCTTAAATGGAAGCCACTATAGAAATAAAAATGAAGTAAAATTTCTATTTAAAATGTTTTGTTGTTCCATTGACTTAATAAAATCCTATTTCTGATATCAACAATATGTGTAATCCTTTCTCATTCACTCTCTGTGATCAAGCCTACATGCATACATATTTATGCATATATTATTTATAATTAATCATAAAAGGTACTTGAGCTTTCTAAACAATTATTTCTTTGTATCAAATCAACTGACTAAATTTCAACCTTAAGTTTCTTTTCAAAACAGATTAATAAAGAAACACTTCGAGTACCTATGTTGTGATAGACATGCATTTATTCATTCAACAAATGCTTACTAAAAGCCTTTGTGAATCTTGCGCCCTGTTTTGGGAACTGAAAATAGATAAAACAGATGGTCATGCCTCTGCTATGATGGGGCTTATTTCCTACTGGGAGACATGAAAGAGAGAGAGAGATGAAAAAATAACTCTAGGTAGTAATATGTACAATGAAAAAAACACTCCAATGAGACAGTGACTGGGAGTGTGCTCATCTTTAGAAAGGGTATTTCAGGGAAAGCACCTCTGAGGAGGTGACATTTGGTTCTAGACCTGATAGAAGAGAAGAAACCAACCATATAAAGATGAACATTCTGAGTATAGCGCCCAACAATACAATTGTTCTGAGCTCTGGCCTCCTTGAGGGACAGTAAAGAGCAAGGCAAGCACAGAGAAAGGAGCCGGAAATCAAGGGGAAAGATAGGTAGGGGCCAGATCATATCAGACCTTATACGCTGTGGTAAGGAGTGTGAACTTTATTCAAAGGGCAATGGATTACTACTGGAAGGTTTTGATCCAGGCGTGAAATGATCTTACCTAAAATTTAAAAAATTCAGTTTGTCTGCATTGCAGAGTAGGAGATGAGCAGGGAGACCAGTCAGGAGGCAGATGTAGCAGACAGAGAGAGAGAGAAGTAGACAGAGTCAAGCTGTAATTTGGAGGTAAAAATGCCAGGATGTGAAGATGAGGGAAGCAGAGGCACTGGGTTTTTAGCCTGGAGCAACTAGGTACATGGTTGCACAATTTGTTGGATGGGGAAGACTGGGGGGAAAAATGATGGAACACATTCAGATCTCCACTTTAGATGTATCTAAACATCCAAATAATCATCCAAAACAGACAGATGTACTCAGTCAGATTTTTAAGAAGCTCCTTTTGCGATAAATTAATGATAAATTATACACCTGACCTTTGAACAACATGGGTTTGAACCGTGCAGGTTCACTTATACACAGATTTTTTTTTTGCAGGATTCTAGTTAAATGTATTGTCTCTTCCCTAGGATTTCTTGGTAACATTTTCCTTTCTCTAGCTTAGTTTATTATAAGAATCCAATATATAATACATATAAATACAAAATATGTATTAATTGAATTTAAATTATCTGTAAGGCTTCCAGTCAAGAGTAGGCTCTTAGTAGTTAAGTTTTTAGGGAATCAAAAGTTATACACACTTTTTTGACTACCCAGGGTATCAGTGCCCCAACCCCTACAGTGTTCAAGGGTCAACTGTACATATATATATATATATATATATATACGACTACGGAAATAGAACTCTTCTAATTTTGGAGATATTAGCATGCAAATGGTATTTAAAGCCAAAGAAAAGCTAGGGAGACAATGTAGGTAATGAAAAGAAGAAAGCTGAAGATTAAGCCCAAGGCACACAAACACTTAACTGTTGGTCGTCAAGGACAAAGACTCAGGGGCCAAAAAGAAAGGAATACAAACAGCCTATGTTATTGCAAAAGTCAGGTGAAAAAAATGTTTATTGAGGAGAAGTGATTGACTATGTCAGGTGTAGCTGAGAGGCTTAGTAAGATCAGGACTGAAAATGGACCAACCATTGAATTTAGCAACACGGTGGTCACTGTTAACTTTGAGAACCACAGAGAAAATGGATGTTCAACTGGAGAGAAGTGAGGACAAAATGAGAGGGTAGGAGGTAGAAACAGTAAGTATTTTTTTTTTTTTAATTGTGCTAGATGTTATTGAGGATGATAATATCGCACGGTCCTTATTTTCAAAGAAGGCCCTTAATGTGTAAGAAATCTTTCATCAACAATCTCTGAAAAATACATTTTTGATAAAAAAGCAGTTTCATTTATATTAATAAGCACCTTGCAAAGCCTGTTACTATAAAAAAGGAAAAAGCTAAGCTAAATAACATATTTTATTAGGAACACAAAATCTTCAATGCATCAACAATTTTGTCATCAGATTTTGAGATTGTGTACAAACTAAAAATAAATTTTATACATCACTTCACAAATTAAAATGCTCACTGTTCAGAATATGATTATTCAAAAAAGAACTGTAGACATTTTCTTTGTCCTATTTCTAAAATCTTCCTAGACAGGATGTTAGACAGCTACCACATATAATATGTGTGAATTAAATAAGATAAATGTGTCCTTTGCAATAAAAAGTCTGAGGTTTTATGTAATTACAGGCATGTGAATGAATAGTTTAGAATAATGTACCACTGTCATCAAATCACATCTTCATATACATGTATAATCCATTTTGCACAATGGTTTCAATTCAGTGTGTATGTAATTAAATTGTAAGGTACAGTAATAGCTGCTGCTGAGTTGAAATCTTGCTTTTTTAAAGAAATGAACAGAAAACATAGTCTCGTGATCATCAAAGTACCTTTTTGAGACAGTTAAATCTCATCAAAGAGGTCTTCTGAACTACTGTTTCTTAGAGTTTCTAAAGACATGTTTTCAGCTGAGCTGTGCTCCTTTTTTGACGTCTCAGGTAGTGAAGGATCAAGCCTAGAGTAAAAAAAAAATCAAGAGAATTTTATTCTAGAAAATGCCATATAGGGTAAAAGAAAATTAAGAGATACATAAGTGAAATAAAAGTTAAATTCTATTTCAGAATTGGTTTAGAGACTCATTTCCCTACGCTGCATTAACATAAAAAAAGAGATGAAGAGAATTTAATTAACTGCTTTAGGATTAATCTGCCTCTATTCTGAGCTAACAAAAATTTAAGGGCCTACAACAATACTCATAATTAAGGTCAAGAAACAAAATATCCTCTGTGTAGTAAGCCTTTTTACGCCAAGATACAGAAGGTCTGTCTCTCAACCCATTTCTTTAATAATCCCATCACAATTTACATCTTCCTTTGGCTCCCTTAAATTCTACCTATTAACATGTATTTTAATCTCTTAATATCAGAAAGTTCTGATCACATGAATTTCCTTTAGTGGTCTTTCGATTATAAGTGTATATAACTGATAACGACTTCACATTTTAGCAGTTGTTGGTGAAATGTTGGTCCACATTCACTTACTGAATTTACATATCTTTATTTAATAACTAAATTTTATTCCATTTCAGTATTGGAGTTACCACATCAATGGGCTGATCTCTGTATTTATGTAAATGTTCTCTTTGAGTCCTAGGATAAAAGGCATGATGATCCCAGACTGTTAACTGGACTTATAAAACGGTAAGTTGCAGGGTAACAGCTCAATCAGAAGGACTCTT
This sequence comes from Neomonachus schauinslandi, assembly GCF_002201575.2. Taxonomy (NCBI): domain Eukaryota; kingdom Metazoa; phylum Chordata; class Mammalia; order Carnivora; family Phocidae; genus Neomonachus; species Neomonachus schauinslandi. Next base: position 60,523,489 of record NC_058409.1, on the reverse strand, counting down.
GTATAAACCTTGTCAGTGGTTCTTTGTGGAACGTAAAGAAAACATGCTTAATATTGACAATTAGAGGTGGCTTCAGGGGCAGTTATGACTAGGCTGAGTCAAGCCACTAAAACTCAGTAATGCCCCCATATTTCCAACTTAAAAGGCAGAGAGAGAGTCATAGCAGCTGGGTAGAGCTGAAAGAGAATGGTACTTGAAGTCCAGACACCTACATGGGGATCCAGGTCTATTTCTTCTTAGCTCTGTGACTTTAGACAAGTCATTTAACCTAACTAGATTTCTGTTTTCTCACCTGTAAAGCTGGAATAATATCTGCCTCAGAGGTGGTCTAAAGATTAAATGAAGTATCATATATGAAAATGCTTGTAAATTCCCACAAAACATTTGGAAACTATTATTATTAGCCTCTACTACTGCATAAACTACAAAAAAAAAAAAAAAAAAAAAAAGCTCAGTCTAACAGCTTCTTTAATTTAAAAGGATAACCAATTAAAAATCCCCAAACACTGACTTTGTTTAGATTATGAGTATTTCAAAAATCCAGCACCCACACTTAGTCGCAACAGATTATCAAAAATGAATCTGCCACAGGGTCCTCCTTGGCCTCCCGGCTGCATACAATTAACCGTGGTTGGCTGCCACTAGACCTGCGACGTGTTCTGTCTTATCCTGAGCAAGCCAAGTTCAGACAACGTTACGCTCACAGGAATGCCAGGGTGCTAGGCATTACTGCATTATCAAGATGACAAGTCCTCCCTCTGGGAACTTCAATGTTAAAATTAACAATAAATACGGACACAATTATTGTAATGTGTAATTAAATATCTAAAAATATATTTCATAGAAGGAGAAAATGATACAGTACAGAATAAAAGTATAATTATTACATGCATAAGTTTTCAATGTCAACTCAACACATTTAAACATTTTTCTCTGGCCCCAAATGTCTCAGAGTTGCTTTTTCTCCTCCTGGCAGAATGGAGAATTGATTTTTTTTCAATTAAAAAGTCAGACCTTGAAAAATCTCTGATTTTGTTCATAGTTTACAGCCAGAACACAGAGATCAATCGGTTTAGTTTAAAGAAAAAAAACTGGCATAAGACAAAAGGGCCACTCTGAAGTGACAAGTCTGAAGGACATGGATCCCTATTGCTCCATTTATGATTCCCATCTCCATCTAAAGTCACAAGGAGCTCAAGAATTAGATTCTGACTCTTTTGTTTTTAGTGCCTAGTACATAACAGATGTTCAACAAAAGTTGTTCAATGAATGGAGATCATTTTTCTACAGCTTTTTTATCTGTGGTAAGTCAACAGAATAAATTTAGAACTCTTCCCACAACCAAAAGAAAAGTTTAATCATTTATATAAGTAATAAATACTCTAAGATTTCTTATAAATTCTAAAAAGCATAAAGAAGAAAATAAAAATGTCCATCATTCTATTTTACATTATTTGTATTTTCATGGTTTTCATTTTCACACAAATGGGATCATTCTGAAATACATAATTTTGTTTTTAGAGAATTTTTTTTTACTCTACACATTAGCAAAGTCTTTGCATGTTAAAAGATACATATCTACATTAATCATTCATTTTATTTTGGTTGTACTAACCATTCATCTATTGATGGATATTTGGGTTGTTTCCATTTTTTAACGCTCTTATAAACAACAAAACAATTAATATCCTTAAACATATATCTTAGCATATTTATCACATTATTTTTTCATGAACATGCTTATTCCAAGAATTCATGCTTAGAGGTGAAATTTGAAAGCAAATAGCTCAGAGAATCTGTATCTAAAGTCTTAATAGAAAGTGAGCTAAACAAGTAATTTGAAACTTGAAACTTGGGAGTTCCACCATAACATTAGTTATGGCCATTTTAAGTCATAAATGTTCCACAAAGACTTTCCATATTCAGGCTGATTTTTCTTTTCTTTAATCATTTAAAGTAACTAATGTCTTTATCCTGTATTTCAATATATAATTTTATTCATTTAATCAATATTTGTTTAGTATGTACTATGAACAGCTCAATGTGTTAGGGGAATAAAACAAACTGATAAAGTTATCAAATGATTCTTGCCCTCAAGAAGCTTTCAGTTAAACTTTTTGCTTTTTCTCATTTTTAAAAAATGTGTCTTTTCATCCTAAAAATTTTGTAAGTAGCTTGAAGTAACTATGTAATATAATTTGCTCACAAACAGTGATTTATCCTTTTAGGAATCTCTATAAACATTGTATCAAGATTTAGGACTCAAGAAGATTTTTCAGATAGTTTTTGTGGAAAACATTATTCAACAGGAGGAATTCTGAATCCAGGGTCAAGGATTTTTATTTATTCTTCATCACTTTGAGATTTTGGTCAGGTGACTGCACTTTTCTGGATCTCAGTTTCTGAATTTAATTTGTGGGAAGTTAGGATTACTATAAATGATCTTGGAATTCTTCCAGTTCCTGAATTCTGAAACAGTTACACTCAGCTGAGCATAGGCTACCTTCCAAAACATAGGTTCTCAATAAATATCTGTGGAATAAATGAATATTGTAAATTAAAGATGAATGGCTAATGACAGGAAGAAACCACCTTTGTAGAGTTTAATGCTTAAGTATAAGGACTTTTTTAAATGAAGGGAATAAATGAAACTAGATGATGACAGCTTTTACTAAAAGAAGACTTATGTTCTCAATAACACAACTGCATAGATTTCTGTTTTATTAGCTTGATTTCACACTGTATGACAACACACACATATACACAACTACACAGGAACTACATCCTGAATCAAAACATCAAAACTGCATGACCACCATCTATTAACAATGAACAATGTAGATCAAAAGTTAGATTTGTCAAAAAATGTATCTCATCCTGGGAAAGTTTCTCTAAAATGTTTGAATGAAGATTGGCTTCTCTTTTAACTATCTGGGAGTTGAATTACCAACATCTTTTGAAATGTTATTTCCAGTTACTGGCTCATTTTGTAAGGGCATTTTCTCAGCCTAGTTTAATACTGGTGTTACCATGGCTGGAATATCAACCTTTTCTTACTCAAATGAGAAACATTAATATACTTTGGAGTGAATTACTTGCATTTTGTTACATATTCTGAGAATAATATTCCTGAAACACGTCAAGGTGCCAAGCTGAGCAAAATGAGAGATCCAGAAAAATGTGAAATGATTAATGGCACTGGGACACTTGAAAAATCATGCCATTCGACTATGACACAAACGATGGTTCTGAAATAAAAAATCAAAGGTCAATTTTTATGTGGCCTAACTATCTCTCTACCCATACAATACACCCATAAAATTCAGGAGAATGTCTTTAGGATCTTAGGATAGATAAGTTTTGTTTTGTTTTGTTTTTTAAGCAGAAAGGGAAACCATGAAGATTGATCAATTCAATTACATTAGAAGCTTTAGAAGCAAATACTTCTATTAATCAGTAGATACCTTAAAGAGAATGAAAAGACAAGCTACAAACTGAAAGGAGATATTGCAACATATGCTACTGACAGAGGATTACTATCTAAAACTCCTATAACATTTTAAAAATCCAACATAATTTAACAGTGTATGCCAAAGACCACAGGAACTTCCAAGAGAAGGGAACAGTGGGGGCAAATAAGCATATGATAATAAACTCAACTTCACTGGTAACCAAGGAAATGAAAACCACTATGAAATATTTTACACCAGATTAGCAACAATGAAAATGTTCAACAATAGCAGAGATCGTGGAGGACATGGACTATAACAAGATAAATTACTACTGGTTAGGGTATAAACAGTGAAATCATTTTGGATAACAATCTGGCAACAACTACCCAGGTATATGGAGACCTATATACGTATACCCAGGAATTCCACTCCTACACACATTTTTTTTTTTTTAAAGATTTTATTTATTTGACAGGGAGAGACACAGAGAGAGAAGGAACACAAGCAGGGGGAGTGGGAGAGGGAGAAGCAGGCTTCCCACGGAGCAGGGAGCCCGATGCGGGGCTCGATCCCAGAACCCTGGGATCACGACCTGAGCCGAAGGCAGACGCTTAAGGACTGAGCCACCCAGGCGCCCTGCTACGCACACCTTCTAAAGAAACATTTGCATATCTATGTCAGGAGATATGTGCACAAATGTTCATTGGTGCATTTTTTTTAATACTGAAAAACTGAAAACTACCCAAATGTTTCTCCACAGGAAAATGGGCAAATAAGTCACAGAATTTTTACACCATGGACTACGACAATACAGCTGTACACATGAATGAATCTCAGTGTTGAACAAAACAGCAAGGCACAAAGGAATACACATAATATGATTCTATTATTCAAAGTTCAAAAACACGCAAAACTAGGCAGTATTCCTCTCTGAACACCAGTATGTTCGTGTGTGTGTGTGTGTGTGTGTGTGTAGTGTGTTAGAGTAACAGTGTAGGTACATAATAGTTCTTTGCTGTTCCATGACAATGTTCTCAGATTTCTGGGTCTTCTAAGTTTGGCTTCTGTGAAGATGGTGAAATAGAAGAGGGAAAAGTTTAGTATTAGGTGTAAAGGGTTTGCTTTTAAACTTTTAACCTAGATTAGGGGTAAAGGGTTTGGTGAGTCGCAAGAGCCTGCAGGATATGTGAATGGGGATAGATGGTGAACAGGTAAGCCATTACACAGATGGAGAGCTCAGGGGAGAAGATGGGACTTTGTGTAGAGAGACAGCAGTCACTGCCATATTACTGGCAGTGTAGGCAAACGAGCTGACGAGAACCACACTACCAGAGAAAACAGCTCAGTGTAGAATTCTGGAGAGTATTAAAGTTGCAGGGCAGACAGAAATGATGAAAGGAATGGTGTGAGAGATACAGGGAGAACCAGAGGGAAGCACTGTCATGAGAGCCAAGGGCCAAGTTTGTTTTGTGTGCTCACAGCTTATGTTCTTTCCACATGCCACCCAAACGCTGGCTTTCTAGACAACTTTGCTCAATCTACAAATCCACGTTTTCACCCACTATGAATTATCTGGAGTTGAGAAGAATAGCTTGGAAGGAGGCTGCTATACCTGTGATTCATTACAGAAAAGAAAAGACCATGTTTTCTTTTGGAAAGAAGGAAGTCTTAAATTCTTGGACTGCAGCAGCCACGGCAAGAATCTAGCAAAATGGTCAGTTCCTGCCTGGCCACCAAAGCAGATCATCCTAAAGTAGCTGTTTCTCTCACATTTTATTCATATCTATGTATATGTATATATATATATGTGTGTGTGTGTATACTACCAACCTCCCTGGCATCCACCCACCTCATCTCTGACTTCCCCTGGGATCAGGGTAAAGGTCAGATGTGGTGTGAGGGATAAAGAGGAGGGGTAAGGTAGGGGCAATGTACTGGAAGAGAATCAGACCTGAGCACTGGCAAGGACATACATTATTTGGTAATAATAAAAGCCAAAGAGCAAATGATTTGTTTTTTAGGATGTAACAAATCAAACCTTCATCAAAAGGACCACAAAAAATAGCCAAATAAGGTATTCTGTACTTGCTACTATTAAATAACTGGGCAGCTAACATACTGACCTTGACAGAGTTCCCATTATGAAATAAACTCAATTACAGAAACATTCTTTAAATGGAAAAGTCTTAAATGTATGCTTAAAGATTTGACAACACCAGAGTTACCACAGTTATTGTCAAATTAAATTTCAGTATCTAAAAATTTTTTGATCTTAGAAGAAGTGGGAAAAGTAGCTTCAAATTTCTAGTTGACCTTATAAAAACCAAAAGCATATCCTAAATAAATTAACAGATTGAAGTCATCAGGACTCAGTAAAACAAGTGTTGAATGTTGTCTGGAATTCAGTGGGCCCAGACAACATTGTGTTGGCCTGGGAAAATGAAAGAAGAGAAGCTGAAACTTTCTTTCTGGCAAGTGAAATGGCAATTAAAAAGTGTTAGTTAATTTCAATTAAATTTCTAAAGATATCTTTTTCCAAAGAATATGACTTTGCTGTTCAAATTTACTAAGAGCAAGAAGAAAACAGAAATATGCTTTTGAAATAAGTAATTCTGATTGAAACAAAGGAGAATTATGAAGAGTGACTATACTTAATGCTAAGATGCTTTATAGGTATTGGGAAAGAAAGATAATTCAAAAATTTTCCTGTAAAATGTATATATTATGGATTTGAAAAAAAGATTCTGTGGTTTTACATAATTCAATGTTTAAACTCACAACCATTAAGAAATATATGTCCCCAATCCACAAGGATGCTAAAATTTATGCAGAAATTTCATAATGAATTGGAAGATTTTGTTACTCTTACTGTACTTTATTCAGATAAATAATATTACTCTGGTAATTCATCAGATGATTAATATTAGAGTCTATACATGCTTTGAAAAATCAATACCTGAAAAACCCTATATCAAACCTCACTTCTTCCTACATTCATTGCACATTGTGAAATGGTGTGACTTTGCTACTGTTGATCTATGCCTATAAAAGTAGAAAACTGTCATCTTGGTAGAAAATGATTCTCCCCAACCTTAATTTTAAGACAGGCCATTGCTTATTACTGCTTCATGTGCTACAAATGAAGCCTCCCTCACAAGACTAGAAAGCTTCTCAGGTGAAGAGACTCTGATTTACCTGACCTAGCTCATAAACGTTCTAATAATTGCATGTATTTGTTAATGAACAAATGACTGAGTGAGGTAGACAGTATTAAGAGAAGGAGAAGTCTCAATAAACAACCTCCCCAAAGCCACACAGCCAGTAAACATGAATGTGAGCAACAACCAGGCAATCCAGGAGCCAGGATATTAGTCTACATTTCCCTCACTCCAAAATCCACACCTATCATGCTACACTGGTGTATGGGAGTCACTAATTCTTACTTCTAGTACAGATGAAGGCAGCTTGGTGTTAAACAGTGTATCTCAAAAGTTGTTCTATGAGACGCTCTCAAAGAGTGAAATCTGTGGTCCAGAATATTTGGAAAATAGGCATTTTTCTCCATGAAGTCCTCTTAGTGTTTTATGTGCATATTGTACATTAAAAGCTATGAAAATTCTTCCATAAATTTGTTAATTAAATTATTAAGTAAAACAAAAGCAAGGTACAGAAGAGTATGTGTAGATAATTGTGTGTGTGTGTGTGTATTTATATGTACACAGAATAGCTCTAGGCTGGAAGGATTCGCAAGAAACTAGTAATGGCCAACTCTGGGTAAAAGAACTTGGGTAGAAGAACAAAGATACTTCTTGCTGGATATTCTCTTAAACAGTTAAGATTTTTTTTTTTAAACCTTATACATAGATCATATCTTTATGAAGTGTTTAAGAAAAAAGAAGCTTGTTTAGCCTGGATTTTGGACGTGAACTTGGAAGTGGAGGCCTTTTTCTTCACTATCTCTCAACTATTAGTATCCCAAGAAACCAGTGTTCTCTGGAACAGACTGCATTACTTGCTTCCTTGAGAATACAACATCTGCTAGCCTGAACCCCTAAATTTAGTGGTCCAATGAAGGAAAATAAAAATACAGAAAAAAGAGACAGAACTCTACTTTTGGTTACCAAGAGAAATGGAAAAAACCATGGGTAGACACTAATACCCAGCCATGGAAGTTAGTGATCTCTAGTTTCACCACAGTGTGGAACCAGCTGTTTGAGTTTCCAGCCGCTGCTGTAACAAATCACCATAACATAATGGCTTATAATAACACAAATTCATTCTCTTACCATTCTGGAAGTCTGCTGTCTGACCCAGATTTCACTGGACTAAAATCAAGGTGTTGGCAGAGCTGTGTTCCTCTCTGGAGGCTCTAGTGGAGAATTTATTTCCTTGCCTTTTCCAGCTTCCAGAGCTACCCCATTCCTCCATCTAAAAAACCCAGCAATGTCAGAAGGACGCTGTCTCACAGCGCATCACTCTGACCTTGCTGCCTTCATCACATTTCTTTCTCCGCCTCTCCTTCTCTCTCTCCCATTTAAGAGCCTTGTGATATATTGGACCTGCCAGGATAATCCAGGATATTTAGCTACTTTTAAGGTCAGCTGATTAGCAGCTTTAATTCATCTGCAACCCTTTTGCCATGTGATCTAACATAGGCTTTGGTTCCAGGAATTGAGACATCTTTGGAAGGGTGGTGACCATTCTTCTGCCTACTCCTACCTTAACTTGGTTAGGGCTCAACTGTTATTCTAATCTATTAGCTTAAATATGGTTCAGGATAACTTAAAAGACGAACAGGTTGTGTATGAGGACATGCCAGGCCCAGAGTTAAAAGAAACCCTCAGCCTGGCTGGAGGAGGCATCTGCAAGGTCTATGCAATAGGAACTAAAATTCCAAAGAACCTACACTATATCTTCTCATCCAGAAATAAACTGAACCGGATTCCCTGAGAAAGGCTGGCAATTACTATCATCCGTCATCTACCCATCCACTATTTACTGAGTGCCTACCATAGGTCAGAGACCCAGAAGACTGTATTAGATGTTTAGGATACAAAGGTGAGCATACAGACCACCCAAGGCAGAAGCAGCACTCAGCTGCTGAGCTCCCCTGAAATCAGGCTTACTGCAGCGCTTGTCAAGGCTGAGTTTAGAGGCCTGTCTACAGTGCCATGTTTTATTACGACAGTTCAAAAGAGTAAGGCTGTTAAAGAACTATGGAAATGCCACCCTCATGGGCATGTGACATGTGCTGTCAGTCATACAGGGCCATGTACTTAGAGGCCCTCATCCCTGGCTTACTGGTCTGCTATTGTTATCTTGAAACTGTTAAGAATTTTGAACAAAGGGGCTCTGCCTTTTCATTTTGCATTGAGCCTGCAATGTATCGTAGTTTGTCCTGACCACAAATTTTGAGTGACCTCAGTATGCCAGTTCCAAACCGCACCTAGCCAATTGCTCAGACTTCTGGACCGATAAACAATGGGATTTTTAAAAAACCAATTATGTGCTGATGTATGGACTCATTCTGTCCTAATCAGAATCTAGTTTTGATCCTTAATTACCATAAACACCAGTAAACCTCCTTTCTATCACTTAAAACACACCTGCTTTTTCTCTTCTGGGAAATACTTGGTGAATTTTTATTTTTGCCTGCATATAAATAAACATGTATTTTCCTGATAAATATATATTCTTCTTTATTAGGCTTTTCCTTCTCCTTCCTTTCCTCCTCTTTTTTCTTTTTAAAGCGCCACTGTCTTTTGTTTTACAGTAAGAGAACTCAATTTCTACTTTATTTATTTATTTTTTAAAGATTTTATTTATTTGACAGAGAGAGACACAGCGAGAGAGGGAACACAAGAAGGGGGAGCGGGAGAGGGAGAAGCATGCTTCCCGCGGAGCAGGGAGCCCGACGCGGGGCTCGATCCCAGGACCCTGGGATCATGACCTGAGCCGAAGGCAGACGCTTAACGACTGAGCCACCCAGGCACCCCTCAATTTCTACTTTAATTAACAGTTTTTTCCATTATTCTAGTCCTTGCTAGTGGGCTTTCTTCTTAGTGTTCTTAAAATTACCCAGTCTAATTAATTCCTCCACTCGCAGAGCAGCAAGCCTGTCATTAGTGCCATTGTGCTGTGGCTTACCTATCTCCTTCCCTTTGGATTTATTGCTTATCAGCCTGCTCCAAATCCTTCCTGAATATCTTCCTAGGCTTTTCATGGAAAAGGTGACTAACGATGATTAAACGGTCAGACTTTTTTAAAGAAGTCGAACTATTTTTAACATCACTAATATCATAATAACTTTTATATAAAATGAGTAGAGTACCATATAACTGATACATAAAATACACAAACCAAAACACCACTTCTTCACAAAGTGTGCTAATGCAACTTGGTTTTACGGGTGAAATGCAAAGAGAGTCACCGCTCAAGTTCTGGGAGATGTTCTGTTTTATAGAACCATGCCAGAAAGGAGCCAGAGCCCTGGAAGAAGGCAGATGGAAATAATCTACAAACTTCTGTGGATTTTGATTCTGAATTATAAAGATTACACTTTTCAGTTGATTTAAAAAAAAAATTAACCAAACTGTAAAGTAAAGCCAAGCTGATTAGGGAGGCGGAGTGTTTTAAAAACAACTCATTTTATCTCACAACTGGTAGCAATTCACTGTTGTAGATAAGGCAGTACAAGGCATGGAAGATGTAATCTACGTGCTCATAGTGACTGAAGAAAGACCTATCTACCCTTTTGACCCTAGAAAAATTTATTACATGGATGATGTTCTGATTCTAGTAAAAGTTCAAATGTCACCACTGAACTTCTATTTATCACACTAAAAATACATGAAATAAACTCAAATGTTATTTCAAAGTCAACCAAAACCACACAGAAAGCTGTTGACTACAGTTGGTTCTATGTTTACATAACTATATTTACTAAACGAATCATATACATTTTCTCATTGTAGTATCTTCATCATTATATAAATTACCAATTTTTTCAAGATTTTGTACTTAACTAATGTTTATTTTGAGGAAGGAGAGGAAATATGACACATGGTTCCATCAGTATATTAACTTATGCAATTTAATTTCATTTTTTAAATGTCCTAGTGTAATCAATGCCTTAAGAAAAATATAAAAATAGTATTATTTAATCATAATTTTCCAAAATTCATAGTGGAAGAAGTTTTTACACAGCATTCAGAAGTATCATTAACAAATTTAATTAAATCAGTGCTTTGTAAAGGCAATGGTTTGATTTGTCAAAAGCAGGACCGGCTATAGCATTTAATTATTAAGCCTTGAGCAGACAAATTCAGGAAATAATCGATTAACAATTCAAACAACCCTTGTTACCTAATTGATCTTATTCTGCTACCAGAAGAAGGCCAGCTCAGCCTTAATTGTCTGTCATCTGAACTATATAATTATTAACTTTTCCCCTATCTTTTCATTTCTTTCTCCTTCAGCCCATCTTCCAACTGCTGCTAATTAGTTATCTTTTTATGACACAAGTCTGATTATTATCTCTCACTCCTACAATGCTGTAGTTGAAACTCCCTTGGCATAGCAAATAAAGAAAGAAATCATTGCATAATTTCTGGCTTCATGGCTATCTTTCTGGCTCTAACTATCCAGTGCTCTTCTACACTAAACTTCTTGTCATCCACTAAACACACCATTCTTTCATTGCCAGACTTTTCCACATAGTTCCCTCAGCCTGAGGTCTCTTTCTCCTAAGTTCTTTACTTAGCAGATTCCTACTCATCATTAAAAGCCAAATTCAGGGTGCCTGGGTGGCTCAGTTGCTTAAGGGTCTGACTCTTGGTCTCAGCACAAGGTCATCATCTCATGGTTCGTGAGATCAAGCCCCGCATCGGGCTCTGTGCTCAGTGGGAAGTTTGCTTAAAGAGTCTCTCCCTCTGCCCCTCCCCCACTCTGTCTTTCTCTCTCTCTCCCCAAAATAAATAAATAAATCTTAAAAAAAAAAAAAAGCCAAATTCAGATGTCACTGCTCTTGGGAAGGCTTCCATATTTTCCTAGGCAGAGAAATTAATTATCTCCTAATCTCCCATAGTATATCCTAAATCAAGTAGGTCATTGCTGTGTAATAAACCACCCTTTAGCAGCCCCAAACAATGACTTCTGTATTATGCTCACACTTTCTGTCAATCAGGAATTTGGACAGGGCACAGTGGAGGATGGCTTATCTTTGTGCCATGGCATCAGGTCATTAACTAGGAATACTGGAAAACCGGGCTGACATAATGGCTGGGAGCTGGAATTCTCTGAAAGCTCATTCAGTCCTATCTGGTGTTTGGACTGCAAGCCCTCAAAGATCAGGACTGGCTACTGGAGAGTCTTCAGTGGCTTGGTTTCCCTATAGCATGGCAGCCTAGCATACTCAGACTTCTTATATAAAAGCTTAGGGGCTCTAAGCACAAGGTTGCCTTTTCCGACCTAGTCTCTGGAAATCAAATAGCATCTCCTTTCTTGCATTCTGCTGTTACAAGTGAGTCAAAAGCTCACCCAGACTGAAGGGGAGGAGATACAGAAACCACCTCTCAATAGGAGTATCAACCACAGCTTTTAATTCTGTACATCTTTGTCACTTATACTGTAAGCAACTGGAGAACACGAACTATGATTTAGAATAATTGTTTCATTCAGAATTTGGCGCAATTCCTAGAATAAAGAACTACGTGCACTGAAACTGACTAAAGAGTGTCCTGTCAAGGGCATTTGCCTTTTTTCTCTTAGAGTTGAGTGTGAAAAAAGCTACAGCTACTTTCATATATAATTTACACAGAATAAAAACCATTCCAGATGAGAATAGAAATAATATAGACTTTTTAGAAATCCCCTCACATAAAATAAATTTAAACCTTATTTATGGGCTCTCAAGGAAATTTTAATTTCTGACAACTACTGCTGTCTAGTAGCTAGCTCACTTTCCATTATGAAGTAACTTAATTTATTTTTTCCAAGTAGTTTTGGCTGTTTATAAATTTCTATGCTTACAAGTTCATAACTAATACCATTAGTTTAGTTATACTCCACTTTACTGGAATGTTTGGGAAGGAAAAGTTGTGGTTAAATTAATGATGTTTTCAATCCTCATGGCTAAAGGCCTCACTAGCAAATGCTGGCCATGTTCTAAGTAAACATATACGCAGAACTATATAACAACTACTGGAAGACTCTCATTAGTGGAATTTTCTATTAACTTAAGTTTCACTGAGTTGTCATTGTTGCTATTATTATTATTATTTAAGCTTTAGGAATGTTAGTCCATCTAAACCTCTTTTATCTGGCTATTGAGAAATGACTAGGAAAAATAAGCAATCATACTTTCCTTAAAAATGCAACTAAAAGTCAAAGGTAAAACAAAATCTTCAGCTCTATATATCCTTTACTCTGAGAAGAAATGTGACCCCTGTTAGCAACAGGGAGTTATCACTATCAATCTTACCATCAGTGAGCAATGAAGAAGGGGAATCAGATTTCAAATATCAGAAATCATAAAGAGAAATTAAAATGTTGAACCAAGAAATTCTAACACTTGTTTGGAATTAGGAAAGCTGTCATCCGTAAACTCACATGCAGTCCCCAAATAAAAGCATGAAAACTGAACAGGCTACAAACATGCATGAAAAACATTCAGCTAGATGCTACAGTCTGATCATAATTTCCCTTAAAATATATATAACATCCAAATTCCCCTCAAAATGTCATTGGGCTTCTCTGGATGGGTAAACAGAGAACATTTTAAATTAATTCATTTAAATTGCTGTCCACAGTGCATTCTTTTATTATTTCAGTAAAAACAGGCTCATCTGTCATACTATAAAAGAAAAAGGATGTTTGATATTTACTGTTTTATCAGTGAACAGTTTTCTGTAACTAAGAAATTTGGAAGTGACTAAAAGGAGCAATTAAAAATCCTGTTTGTGAGATTACAAGTTTCTAGAAGGCAGGAACCATGGTTGTCTATGTATAGTTTAACCCATACAGGATATTTGCAACTAAGGAAAAAGTTGTTTTCTTTAAAAAGTTTGTTTTTAACTTAAACATAAGACACAATTTTTAGAAATGTTATAAGTAACAGATTTTCTCAGGTCATTCCACTAAACTACTTAGCCTATGATGAACAAACTATTAGAAAGTACTAATGATAAGAATAGTCAACACAATTATAAAAACCTGTTTTTCATACTTTTTTCACTTCAACCAATATTTTCTCAATGTAATGCACTGTGCTAGCCTCTGAGATGAGTAAGTAAAACATACTCCAAACTCTGAAAATTCTTTAGAAAAAATTTAATTAAGTGTAACATGCTGTGATGAGGTACATAAAAATACCAATTTAGAAGATTAAAAAATATTTTAAGTTTCAAATCCAGATGTCAGGAACACATCTTTCCTTACAGAAGGCTTATTTGTATTTGCAGTTATATACATAAAAATTAATATGTTACACATAAAATGCTATTTGATGTTTACTACATGGTAATTTCCCAAAACTCTTAAAGCAATACTTGGTGGTTAATGGTTAAAAGTAATTCTTATTCAGAAGAGCCATAAATGTTTTCTTTCCTTAAGCAACTTTTTTCATAAAGAAATGGAATTAATGCTGTATCAGAACACTGAATACTTAAGGGAAATGCTTACTTATATTCATCGGAATTTTATTAAAATAATGATAAACACTATTAGATACCTAGACAAACCCAACCCGAATATCCAACATTTAGGATGGGGGAGGGAGGTGGTTAAAAGGCTACTTCCACATCTGAATTGTCCCTTCCAGGTCCAAAATTTTGGTATTGTATTTTCAGGACAGAAGACCACAGTGCAACTCTTAGGTTTTATCCAAAGACATGAACCTAAAATTTCTCCTTACCTTATTTTGGGTGTTGAATCATAATCAAATAAATATTCCTTAAAGTGAAATAGTTACTACTTAAAATAAACATTTGGTAAGAAGAAATTATGAATTTCCCAAATCACTTCTTAAGATGACTTGGTTTTCAAATTCAGAAAGTCTAATTCTTATATCAATCCCAGTGGATGCAAGCAACAACAACAAAATACTTACTTTTTGGTATATAAAGTAGTATATGCAAATTACAAACACTTCAAAAACTTCAGAGAAATAGAATAAAAATAAAAATTGTCCTCTTTCCATTCGCCTGTTGATACTTTAGATATCTTTTTTGGATTTATATATTATATATATATGATATACATATAATATACAGTCTTTTAAAAATAATTATACTATGAAAAATACTTTGTATCACATTTCTCTTAATTTGCTGGGGATTTCCTTTCCTTGTGAATAATTATGGCCCTACATAATCATTTTTAATGGTCTCATAGTATAGTCCATTATGGTGAGGTACCATAACTGAGTCTCCAATCATAGTCAAAAATTATAAACAACTTAAATACCTATTGTAAATCACATTTCATTGAACATCCTTGAATGTACTCCTTCTAGGTAATGTTCTTCAGACAACAGTTCTATTTACTTCTAATTGAAAATGGTTTATTGTAACACTGTAGTTCCTGATAGTTCTTACTCTTAGGAATGCTAAAGGGAGAAGTAAAGCTTACAATCAAGAGAGTAGCATATATGCTTTTTAACTACCTGAAAATTAAATTATTTTTTAATGAAAGTTCCATTTTGAAATGATGTGATTTTTGCCATAGGCAAATTAAAGTACTACATAGAGATAAAAATGTTAATGGAAGCAACGACTACAGTAACTATCAATATAAACCTGGGAAATAAAATGATTAAAACCTTGAGAAGTGAAGAGAATATTCATTAAAATACTTGTATATTACCAAATAGAAAAAGATCAGACATTCCTTAGGTTTCTCCTTAAAGACTACCCCACCCCTTGCTTTCCAGTCATAAAAAGTTTTGATATTACACATCAGAGGTAGACTTCATTCATATTATACACACTATTTTTGTTCATTTTTCTTGGGAAAATTGGATAAGGTCATATGACCTATTACAGGAATGTTTTGCGTCTGTTGAGGTGTGGGTCAAACTCTCTCTCTTATATATGAACTAAATGGTTATTATTAATTTGGAAATAAGGCAAAAAGAGATTTTTCATGGGATGCAGGAAGAGTCAGACCTGACAATATTTCTAAACTTAGCATGCAGAGGATAAGCAAAAGGATTAAAAGATAAAGATAACATATGTATTGAAAAAGTGTCTTATTTCTTGTGATACTGGTATTTTAATCCAAGTATACATCATTATACTCTGATGTCACTCTGCCACACATGTAATTATAGAGAATAATTTAAGAGGTATAAAGATGACTTTATAAAAAAGAGGACCTTGGGGTGCCTGGGTGGCTCAGTCGTTAAGTGTCTGCCTTCGGCTCAGGTCATGATCCCAGGGTCCTGGGATCGAGCACCGCATCGGGCTCCCTGCTCATCGGGAAGCCTGCTTCTCCCTCTCCCGCTCCCCCTGCTTGTGTTCCTGCTCTCACTCTCTCTCTCTCGCTCTGTGAAATAAATAAATAAAATCTTAAAAAAAAAAAAGAGGACCTTGACCTTTCTGGATGCAAATAAGAATTCTAACTAGAAGTTTCAAATCTTCACACTTAACCTGAGTCTGTCCTCCATGGCTTTTTCTTTTTAATTCTAATGCAAAATTCTGTTCAGAGTCTATTCAGAGTTGCTCATCTGTCACCGAAACTAACAGTTAACACTTATTAAATGTTCTCCTTACACCAGGTGCTGTGTTAAGCTCCTTGTTCATGCAATTGTCACAATAACCCTATGTCTTGTTACGGTCTCTATTTTCCAAATGAGAAACCAAAACCTTAGATATCTGACCCACTTGCCTAAGTTCTCACAATTTATAAATGGTTAAAGCAGGACTTGAACCCAGGTCTATTCCATGCTCTTAACCAATGCATCTTTCCCTTTTTCCCTTTGCCTCAAATGTCTTCCTTCACTACTATGTACCCAAATTCTTCTACCTACCCTAGAAGGCTCAGCTAAAATGTTACATGCTTCATGAAACCTGCCTTGAATTCAGCCTCTTTAAAACCTCTTATCACATACCACTAGAGAATCATTCTAACAAAATAAACTAATTCTGGCTCAAAGCCACATAGTTTTATGTGTTACCTGCCTAATTATAATGTGTGAAGCTGAAAGCAGGGCCATTTCCAGCAAATATTTCTTAAAGTACAAAAGGTGTTTATAGTCAGATTGTAAGTTCTATTTTCCCTTAAAGTCATTAATGTCACCATCTTGACTGACAAGTACTTAGCAAATATTTGAAAGTGACTTACGCTTTACTGGACATTGTCTGCATATTAAATTGCCATGGTCACTACCCTCTTTGAGCTTACAATCTAAAACAGATGTCCTGGTGTAAACAAACATAAAAAGATAAAGGTGCCGACATGCATCTGTTCAACAATTGACATACACTGCACGCATGAAATATTTATATTATGTTCCAGTTACAGTGCCACAGTACAAGGTGTGTGTGTGTGTGTGTGTGTGTGTGTGTGTGTAGAAGATTGAAATGTTCATATTCAGGGTCAAGGTAAGGATTTTTTAAATGCAGGTTTTGTCTATGTAAAAAAGAAGGGAAGAGCTCACATCTGTGTAACTAGGACTTTATTAGAATACAGATGTCAATCACCACAGAATAACCACTGTACACATGTGAACCAGATGCTTCCATGTAAAATAACCCAGGGTGTTTCACAGATGAATCACTGAAAACGTAATTACACATCAGTCCTCGTTTATTAGTAACAGGTCCGCTTATGTGGAAGCCATATGGTACTGTCCATCCTGAACTAGTGGAAAATACGAAAATGGGTACTGTGAGATCTTCAACAGACACTCTGCTGCTGCTTTGCTATCCTTGTGGCAAGGTAAGTGATGATGTATGTGTTCAGTCAAATGTCTTGGGATAGAGGTCCACCGCTGCCTCTTACTAATAAAGACTATGTCAATAAAGTTTACATTATACCCTTTCCTCTTCAAAGGATTTTACCCCAACAGAAAATAAAATGCTTAGTGACCACACAACTCCTGTATAGCTAATTAATGACTGTCAGGGTAAATATTCATTTATAATACCTTGAATGTGTGCCAAGCACTAAAGTATTACCAGTGTTTTCTTTTGCATATAGTTCAATGTTAATTCAATACGGATTCATTGCAGATAAACAAAGCCCATGTAAAAGTCATCAGAAAGCATCTATGTTTTACAACATTGATTCTCTGAGCTCCAAGGGTCACCAGTCTGTGTTTCGTAAAGCTGTCTACCTATTTACATATTCGATTTGCTTGTTTTCTTCATGTGTCAGAGCACTGCCTGACAAATAGCAATGGAACTCTTTAGTTAAGAGCAAAGCCTTTAAGAGGAGTTTAATTTTCTGCTTCAGAGAGACTTTAAAACAAAGAAAATCAGCACACCAAAGTCTATTTCTATGGAACACTTTGGTTAGGAAACTACACCAGGAGGGCATAGCATGAAAGGCATCTAGAATAACTGTATCCAGCTATCCTTGTTGTACTTTAAGGCTGAGGTAGAAACAGGGTTTTGTTGTTGTTTTTACGGAGGTAGAAACAGTTTTAAGGATTCTCAAGTAACTCAGGCTCTAGGAACGGTAACACTGAGCAGTATTTTAATGATGCAGCCTCAGGGTTTTCTTTTGTTTACTGTTTGACCACATGGACAAAAATGTCATGGCAGGGTGTTATGCTATTTCTCTTCAGCCTTAAAATGTTTTTTTTTTTCAATAATTTAAACAAAGTTTTATGTAATATTTGATACATACAATATACATATAACATGTAAATTCATATGTTATAAAGCATAATAATAAATCAAACTCCTGCATTGCTACTACTTAAGAATACAAAATTACCAATATGGCTACTCCCAACATGCTCCATTCTCCAACCTTCTCTCCTTGCCTCCCCTGAGAGGCATAACCTATCCTATATTGTTAATCAATCCTTTCCCTTAAAAAGAGAAGTTTTATTACACGTATACATATTCCTAAATAACATCTTGTTTAAATGCTGCTTTATTTTTGAGCTTTTATGGAACCATACTATGGCTAGCCTTCTGTGACTTGCTTCTTTTATTCAACATTAAGTAACTAGGATTCATCCATTGCATTCATTTTCACTGCTGTATAATATTATGTTGTGTGATTTTATATACCTACGTACACATTAGATAGAATACAATATATATAATCCTCTCTCTCTCTATATATATATATCTATATATATCCATATATATATAGATATACATGTGTACATATATATAAAACACAAACAACACTGCCATAAGCTTTCTTATATAAAATTTTTAGAGCACGTATACTAGAATTTCTCTTTGGTAATATACCTAGGACTTGGACTTGGGGTCATACTGTATGTGAATGTTTAACTTTTTTTTTTTTTTAACAAAATAACACCAGAAATTGTTTCTCAAAGTGTTTCTAATTTCTACTCCCATTACCAGTGTTTAAAAGTTCCTGTTGATCATTATTAAACGGCTAAAGTGGGATTTGAACCCAGGCAGTCTTGCTCTAGAGTCAGGGCTATTAACGTCTATAGTAGTTTCAAATACACATACACACATACACACACACACACACACAACACATACACACACACAAACTAGATTTCAAAGATGTACTATGTTATGATTCACAGCACTAAATCATTTAATTTATGTAAAAAATCTACCATAGTACCTGGCACACAGTAAGTACTTTTAAATAATAGCTAAATTTTAATAATAACATAATTATTAATAGTGAAAGAGTTTATAAGGCAAATGGATAAACAAACGTGATATATCCATACCTGGAGTATTACTTATTAAAAGCAATGGAATACTGACACAGTTCTACATGGAAAAATCTCCAGGGCATTATGCTACACCAAAGAAGTTAAACTCAAAATGGCTACATAGTGTACAATTTTATATGACATCCTAGAAAAAGCAAAACTATTGGGACAGATCAGCAGTTGCGAGGTCTGGGTGTGGGAAGACAGGATTGACTAGGAACAGGCATGAAGAAACTATTCGGCATGATAGAAATATTTCCTAGCCTGATTGTACGTTTGCCAAAAAAAATTCACAGAACTATACACCTAAGAATCGTGAATTTTATTTTATGTTCACTGTATCTCAATGAGCAAAACAAATAAAAAACAGGAAGCAATCTTTCCACTGAAAGACCATTTTCAGGCTATACTCATGATCTTTTGTCTTTGATTAACATACAGAATTATGCCATTAATTATTTCTAAAATCTACTGGTTTAAAAAGTACAGCGTATTATTAATTATGAAATATACATATATCCATGGAACAGCAATAAGAGTTCCTTACGAATCCTCTGGGAATGGAGGGAAGCAATTAAGGAAGAGGGCTTGCTAGTTTCAAACTATCAAGGGATACTTAACATCTTTCTTTAGATTTTCTATTTCTTTCTACACTCTTTAAGAGATAGATTACAACCTGCTTTCTGGCAAGAATATCTGCTATATGACCAGAAGAAATGTGACTGTACATTACTAAAAACTCACATTATGCAATGACAAAATTACACTTGTCAAAGCAAAACTTCAAGAAATAAACCATATTTAGTTCAAAATGAAGAGTGGAAAATGTGATGTTAGTAGAATATATAGATCCAAAATGGATTTTCTTATAAAGAATATGAAATGTGAAATGACTCAAACTTGGTTAGAAGAACTACTTAATTTTTTTTTCTATTATCCTTAAGAAATTAGAGACAGATTCTATTATGAAGAATAATTAAATAAAATGAAATTTGGAGGAAAACTATCTATTAATAATAAGAGAATCGGGCTGAAAGCAGGTGAAGTCCCAATTCCTAAAAGTACAATATGCTCAGCTATGTGATAGCTTGGATTATGAGGCAGAAACATTTCCAGTCTCACTACAAAAGGGGAATGTTGATTTTGGAATTCGGTCATAGTATGGAGTAGAATAGGAAATGTCTATGCGCCAAAAAAGACTGTTCTGCTCTACCTTGTTCCAGGAAGCAACTTCATTAAATAATCACTTGCAGGGTTCCCAGTCTATCTGTGAAAGTAGCAAAAAGTGAAAAGAGATCTCATTCTATATGACTGCCCAAGACTCAAATCGATCCTCTGAGTTCCCAGTGAGTCTATTTCCAAATGATTTTTAGTCTGCTTTACAAGAGTGTGTTTTTGAATTTAGATGGTGACAATAGTTATATTATTGAGTCAGTCAAAATCCTTACTCACCTAAGGTGACTACCTAATGTCAAATAGGTGCCAGGCTTAGCAAAGTCTTATGGCTAATTACCAGAGCATATCAATTTCCTCCTAGAATAAGAATAACTCTATTTTCCTTCTTCCAGATGCACAGGAAAAAAAAAAAAAAGCTGCAGAAATAGAAAAAAGCCAATCCCATCTTATGTACTTAAAAAAAGCAATGATGCAGGGGCGCCTGGGTGGATCAGTCATTAAGCGTCTGCCTTCGGCTCAGGTCATGATCCCAGGGTGCTGGGATAGAGCCCCGCATCGGGCTCCCTGCTCAGCCAGGAGCCTGCTTCTCCCTCTCCCACTCCCCCTGCTTGTGTTCCCTCTCTAGCTGTCTCTCTCTCCGTGTCAAATAAATAAATCTTTAAAAAAAAAAAAAAAAAGCAATGATGCAGACATTCAACATTCAATTGTTTCTCTTACATCTGTTAGGTTGAGGCAAGAAAAAGATCTGTTGAAATTCTAAATAGATTAACACAGTATCCCAAGTATAACTGTGACTTTTGTAAAATTCCCATTGGCATACTGGCTGATTAAACTGATAGTTATTAGGGCACCTGGGTGGCTCAGTTGGTTGAGCGACTGCCTTTGGCTCAGGTCATGATCCTGAAGTCCTGGGATCGAGTCCCGCATCGGGCTCCCTGCTCAGCAGGGAGTCTGTTTCTCCCTCTGATCCTTCCCCCTCTCATGCTCTCTCTCTCTGTCTCATTCTCTATCTCAAATAAATAAGTAAAATCTTTAAAAAATAAATAAATAAACTGATAGTTATTTTTCAGCCTAGTTCCCCTATTATTGTCAGGGGTGACAAAAAGAAGTAATTCATTATCTAGAGACTGGCAGACCAAATAAATTTCGGAATGATTGAACTTCCCAGGCTTAGGCTGGCATGGATAGTGACAGCACAGGATTATATTTTTTGTTGACAAAGTAGCCAGTGGATACAGCTTATATATATATTAAAACAAAACAAAACAAAATCTTGGGGCACCTGGGTGGCTCAGTCAGTTAAGCAACTGACTCAGTTTCAGCTCAGGTCATGATTGTTGGGTTGTGTGATCGAACCCTGCATTGGGTTCCAAGCTCAGTGCAAAGTCTGCAAAAGTTTCTCTCACCCCGTCCCTCTGCCCCTCCCCATGCTCACACTTGCTCTCAAATAAATAAATCTTAAAAACAAAACAAAAAAACACCCTTGAAAATTAATGGTAAGGTATACATCTCTGTATACAGATGACATTATCAATATTTGGATATCTGATTAGAAAACTAAGAGATACACATATTTTTAGGATACAGAAATCTTTTGTTTTACAGTAAAATACAAGAACAAATAGTTAAATATTTAAAAGAAATCTTTCTGGGGTACCTGGGTGGCTCAGTCGGTTAAGCATCTGCCTTTGGATTAGGTCATGATCCCAGGGTCCTGAGATCAAGCCCTGCATCCGACTCCTTGCTCAGTGGGGAGACTGCTTCTCCCTCTCCCTCTGCCTGCCACTCCCCCTGCTTGTGCTCTCTCTGCCTGTCAAATAAATAAATAAAATCTTTAAAAATAAATAAATAAATACACCTTTCTGTAAGTGAATATTATATATGTATTGTTCCTATGGGTTACCATACTACTGTATCAATTATTTTTATAGGTATCCCAGTGATATATACTGGGGAAAAAAGAAACAATGCTTATAGGAATAATGAGACAGAGAACTGCCTCAACTATGTGCCATCCATCATTTAAGCATAATTACTGTGCTCATGAATAAAATATTTTTTAAAGTTTTATCAACAGGAAAGCGCTCTTGGACCACTCATAAAAACAAACAAACAGAATATTGCCATCTGTCCAAATGAATTCGAATCTCCCTTTCAGTTCCACGTCTATTTGCATTAATAGCAAAGTTTTTTAGACTGGATTGGAGGCAATTATCCCAGAAAACCCTCTGCCAAAATAATACGTGAAGTGAGACCTCCCTGACTGGCTTTGTTTGCAAGCCTGTTTTTAACTGGAGCGTAGACCTAGCTCAATGTACCATGTTTGGGCCAGAAGCCAGGAAGGTCTGGGAAGGGGCTGTGAGTTCCATGGCTCTCAGGTGAGCTGGAGATGCTGAGGAGGGGAGCAAGTGTTGGGCCTCCACAGGAAGCCTAATGAATATGGCTAAAACATCAATTAAAAATTTTTATTCCCTGCTGCTTTGGGAAATGCCGTATTTGGCCTCTTTCCTACAAAACTGAAAAGTATGATAATGCCTAATGCTGTGAAGGGTGTGGGAATGAAATTCTCAGTATCTAGTGATGAGTTAATCTAGTCTCTTGGCTCTGGGAAAAGAACTAAAATCGATAGCTGCCTTTTTACTTCTACTTTTCTTGTCATCCCTGGATAATCGAATTGTCCTTTATATTTTAATTTATTTGTCTTCCCCTCTTTGTTCTCATAGCCAAATCACTGATACCTGATACACGTCATAGTAAATCGCCATTTGGTTTGTAACATCTCTTCTTTACCATTTTTCCTCAAGTATTTATAACAATTTTGAAAATAGATATCAGAACTCATCCAAATTCTGTCCAGTCTGCAAAATTGCTAGGGGTCCCCAACACAGTATCAGATGTTTTGTTCAGCTAACCTCACTACATCTACTGTTTAATTTTGACAAGAGAACACAGAGAAATAACGTCTCTATGTTTTTCACTTGGCCAAAAACTTTTAGGCAAAGTTCTTACTAATCCAAATAAAATGGAAAAAGAGAAGAGAAATATTTTTATTAAAACTGTTGCCTTGGGGCGCCTGGGTGGCTCAGTCATTAAACGTCTGCCTTCGGCTCAGGTCATGATCCCAGGGTCCTGGGATCGAGTCCCACATCGGGCTCCCTGCTCGGCGGGAAGCCTGCTTCTCCCTCTCCCACTCCCCCTGCTTGTGTTCCTGCTCTCGCTATCTCTCTCTCTGTCAAATAAATAAATAAAATCTTTAAAAAAAAAAACTGTTGCCTTGTTTTTATTATGATTTGAGGGGTTGGCAATTATTTGTCTAACTAGTATAAATTAACTCTCTCTCCCCAACTGATTAATCTATGGCACTGCTGAGATCTTCTAATCAAAACTTCCAGGTAATAACTTCTCTAAAACCCTCAGCTACTGGAAATGTTATGAAATTATAAATTATTCTTTACTTTTGTAACAGTAGAATATTTTTATTACTTGTAGTATAGATGATATTACTCTTTCCAAGAATGCTTCATAGCCTTACACTACTCTTTTCCTCGAAAACTTTTATTATTTAAAAAATTGAAATTTTTGGGGGCACCTGGGTGGCTCAGTCGTTAAGCATCTGCCTTCGGCTCACGTCATGATCCCAGGGTCCTGGGATCGAGCCCCGCATTGGGCTCCCTGCTCTGCGGGAAGCCTGCTTCTCCTTCTCCCACTCCCCCTCCTTGTGTTCCCTGTCTCGCTGTGTCTCTCTCTCTCTGTCAAATAAATAAATAAAATCTTAAAAAATAAATAAAATAAAAAATTGAAATTTTTTAATTGAAGTATAGCGGACATATATTAGGTTCAGCTGTACAACATAGTGATTTAACAATTACAAACACAATGCTCACTATTTTAAGTGTAGTAACCATCTGTCACCCAACAAAATTATTACAGAATTATTGACTATATTCCCTTAGGCTGTACTTTTTCATTGCTGTGACTTATTTATGCTTTGCAGTCTTCTTTGATAAACATAATGAATCAAAATTTTAAAAATCCATGAAAATTATCTTAGGGCTTAAGAGTTCCTGAAATGAAATATACATTTCAAAGTATAGTTTTGTATTATAAAACTCACCACACTTTTTTTGTTTCTGCATTTTTGCACTCTATTCTTTGTTTGAAAAACTCTTATTTTTTACTTCAAGCCTCAGTTCACACCTTCTAAGTAGCTTTAAAGAACCTGATCTGCCAGAGCTAATGCCCCAGCCCTGTACTCCCACTTCCTTTCCTGTAGACCTTTGCTAGGGTTTTCCCTGCAGCATCATTATTAGTTTTTGTGTTTGTCTCTTTCACTAAATGTTGAGTACCCCAGGATATTCACTCCCTGTGACTGCCGCAATGAATTACCACAAACGTGGCGATTAAAAACAACACACATTTATGTTCTCATAGTTCTGGAGTCTGAAGGTCTGAAATCAGTTTAACTGCGCCAAAATCAAGGGGCTGGCAGGGCTCGGCTCCCTCTCTATCCACTAAGGGAGAATCTGTTCCTTGCCTCTTCCAGTTCCTGGTGACGGCCATACTCCCTGGCTGGCAGTCATAACACTTCAGTTGCTGCCTCCATTATCACACTGTCTTCTCTTGCATCTGTGTCAAATCTCCCTACACCTACACCTTGTAAGGATACATATAAATGCATGTGGATCCACCTCAACACTCCCAGATAATCCCAGGACATTCTCAAGATGCTTAACTTGATCACATCTATAAAGTCTTTACCATATATGGTACCATTCACATATTCCAGAGATTAGGATGTGGACCTCTCAGGGGGCAATTATTAAGGCCACCACACTCAGTGAGGAAGAAGTATCTTATTCACGTTGAAACCTTCAGTCCTTGGTATATGACCTGGCACAGAACAGAAGCTATATAATTGTTGATAAACAAATATATACATAATTTCACTGAGGTTATAATTGCATATAAATTCATAAAAAATTGTGAGTTTGTATACAGTGTTTATTAGAATTCAGTACTGAGAAAAACTGACCAGAGGCTTTAATAGGCTAATAGTAATGTTTTTAGTGGCCATATATATTGAATACATTTATTTTATAATTAGGTTCCCATTTAACACCTAACAATATTAAAAAATTACAAAGACATCAAATAAGAAAAAATTCTGCAGCCAGCACAATTTACAATTAAGTAACTGTTAAGTGTAAAAGCACAGAACATATAATAAGAAATAGCTTACCAGTACAAGCTTATTATTTTTCCAATTAAAAATATAACTCACGTATTTGCAATTACTATCTTTAAAAGGGTGGTTTTATTTAAAAATCACAGAATACTAGATAATGAAATATTCACTAATTCACGGAAATCAACTGGATCTCTCAAAGACTAAATATAAATGCCTCTGGTGAATGTCTAGCTGTTTTCTTGGTCTTTGTGCCATTTTCGTGTGACTTAATCATGGGTACTAAGGGACGGTATCACAACACATTACAACTTCTTTGCATCTTGATCATGAATGATAAATGGCTTGGTACAGGTCGTTCTTTGGGGAACACTATATCTCTGCAATTATATTATGTTCCTATCTGTATTCTACAGTTCCAATTAATTCTATGAAATAAGCCCTTCATACCTGTGCCTGTAAGGTAGACAGATCTAACTCATCTCATACTTTATTTTATGAGATATCAACTTATTTGTATGTTCGTTCTCCAAAGTGTACTTAAGATTGACACCAATGTGAAAAATAAAAGTTAACATATTTATTTACATTTGCTGTGGCTTAATAGAATATACAAAGCTACCAAGAAAATAATTTAAGTTTTTTTCATATTAATAACATAAATGTTTCCATGAAGGGGAGGAATCTAGAAGCTCTGAAAACACTTATTGTCAAAAAGGTTAGAGATTTCCTTGATGCATTCTGCTATGTCACTCCAAGATACCTGATGAAATTTGTGGCAAATTTTTGCAACTATAAAAAATTGAAGTGAAAGTGATACGGATTTATTGCAGTCTTAATGCTCAAAACTATTATTTACTGAATACTGGAACAACACTGTCTATTGAAAGCTGTTATCATGTACATCATTAAGATAACTATTTCTTTCCACTTTGGATACAGAGAATCTACAATACCGTACATAACAATTTCAGTTACAACTAGAACTTTTTTGTGCAATCAAATGATTTTCTCTCACTAGGCTATGAATTACCAAAAACTGGGGTTCAAGAATAATTATCAAAGTAGAGGACTACATTAATTTTATCCAGTTATCAGAACAAGAGGTAGGATTTTTTTAAACTGGTATCTACCATGTGCTATAATTATGCTTTTTCCCCCTTTTTTAAAAGTTTTATTTTTTTAAGTAATCTCTACACCAAACATAGGGCTTGAACTCACAACCCCGAGATCAAGGGTCACATACCCTCCTGACTGAGCCAGGAAGGGGCCCCTATGATTATGCTTTTTAAAGGAATATACATTTAAGTAACATTTACTAAAGGGAAGTCTACAGTTTTAGAGGATATTTGAGAATCAAAAGGGAAATATCTAGAGCATGGATGTGATTAAACAATAAATAATATTAAAGGGGAATAAGATTTTGTTTAAGACAATATTCTTGTCTGGACATAAGATATCTAGCAATTCTCTACTCAAAAAGGTATTTGTAACAATTAAATAACACAAAAATTGCTATCTTTATGAAACATATCTCAGTAAAAAAAAGAGAAAATAAATCGGTATATAATATTTTAGACAGTAAAGTGTTACATGAAGAAAAATCTGAAAAGGAAGCAGAATGGGAGTAGGATGGGTTTACAGTATTAAACAGTGTGATCAAAGACGGTCTTACCCAGAAATCAAAATGTGAGCTAAGGTGTGGAAGAAGGGAGCAAGCTTATACCTAAAGGAAGAGCATTCTAGGCAGAGGAATGCTCGTGCAGAAGCAGGACTACTACTCATGTGTTTGCAGAATATGCAGGAGTCTGGTGTGGCCGGAGCAGAGTGAGCACAGAGAGAAAAGCAGATGAGCTCAGAAAGGTAGATGGGCAGACAGGTGAAAAGTTCAGCATAAAAGTCCTGCAGGATTAGACTGGCTGCATGTATCACAGGAAAGCTGCACAAGGAGATACAGTGGAGCCATTACCAAGAATGGGTTAGAGCTCAATGTGTTGGCATTAAAAGGACTCAATGGACGGGTTAAGTACCATACCCACGCCAAGATTCCATTTTGTACATGAGAAAGGCTTTCCAAAAGGACACGTAAGAACCAGTTAATAGCAGTAACCTTTAGAGGTGAAGTGGAGTATGAGAGGTTTTTACTTTTTATTTTATACTTTACTGTACTGCCTTGTTAAACCATCTCCATATAGTAATTGTACTTTAAAAAGACAAGAAGGAGAACTGCATGTATATCTGCAGCATGGTCTCTTTTCGGTCAAACCTCATCAGCAGTTGCCAAAAGCGTTGCCCTTTGCCCTTCGGATGCCATTGCAGCCTCGTGAAATAAACACTGCGAGTGTTGTTTCCTAACTTCCTTTCTCACAGCTTATCCCAATGATCTTTCTAAGTCATAACAACTTTACTAAGAAAAATTAGTTCCTCAGTTTGAGCCTCCTGGCTACTTAGCAACTACATCAGCCTTTCCCTCCTGAAACTTCTCCACACGGACTCGTGTACCAACCACCCAGAATCACTCATTCGACTATAATCCCTCCTGCCGCCACCTGCACAAAAGCTTCGTCCTCCATCATCCAGAAATGCCTTTTCTACTCTGCTCAGAGAAACAGTCTCTGCTGTCCAAACTCTCCTCCCAAATGAAGACTCTGAATTCATTTCCAACTTATTTTTATCACTCAGAACTTCTGAACATACTTTATCCTATATTAACCATATGTAGGTAGCAGTTCCATTTTGCATCAAGCGCATATTCTCTGTAAGAGCAAGGGCCTAGTTTTTCCTTTCTTTAGCATTATCCCCTCTTGACCTTATATGATGCTCCCAAAAACAACAGGTGTTCTATCCAAGTTGTTGCATTAACTGACTTTATTTTATTAATTCATACTGCTTGGAATATAATTCTATAAAAACACAGGGAATGATGGAGCCTAGAATGGTCTATAAATAACCTCAAACCCTTTGTGGTAAATTCTGTAGATTTTTCTGCTCATCTTTCTGGGTTAAATTTTTACTACTGTAAAAACTGGAGAGCTAAAACCTCTTATTTCCCAGTCTGTTCTGTGAAACTGTTGAGGTATCTGGAAAGTGAAAATGCAGCAAAGGATATCTTCTTGACTCATTGTACTGTTTTCCTCTCCTTCTCCGGCAGCAAAATCTTACTGGAGTCTAACAGGCTTTTCTGGAGCAGAGTCCTGTGCCCATTTTTCAGCTTTCTGTGTGTCAAGAGGCAGTTGTCCCAGTAGAGGTGATGACCAGAAGACATATTCCTATGGTCATTCATCAATTTTGAGGCTGTCATGCAGAAGAGTTTCCTAGCAACTGTACTAGAGTTATGGTAGTAGCTTCTTGTGTTCTGATAGCCCCCTAAGGTTAATCACTCTTAGAAGCCCACTATAGCCCAGGCAAGGCTTTCCAATGACTTTATGAGCACCTAATGCCTTACGTGTATTAATCTTCTGTGGCTAATTACAACAAACTTGGTGCCTTACACAACAGAAATTTATCCTCTTACATTTCTGGAGACCACAAGTCTGAAATGAGTCTTAAGGGGCTCAAGACAAGGTGATCGCAGGGCTATTTTCCCTCCAGAACCTCTAGAATATATCTATTCCCTTGCTTTTTTCAGTGTCTATAGTTACTTTTCTTTCAGTCCTTGACTCGTGTCCCCTTCCTGTATGGTCAAAGTCAACAGCTTAGCATCTTCTCTCTCTGTTTTATCACATAGCCTCTTCCTCCTTCTAATAAGAACACTTGCAACTGCATACAGGGCTCATCTAGGTAATCCAGGATAATTTCTGCATCTCAGTATCCTTAATTTAATCAGAGCTATAAAATCTATTTGCCATAAGTGGCAACATTCAGAGGATCCAAAGATTAGGACCTAGATATATCTTTAGGAACTGTTTTTCAGCCTACCACACAACACCTTCCTCTTTCACCTGTCACCATATGGGGGTAATATAGTCACAGGTTCCAGGCAGTAGGAAGTTGACATCTTTGGACGGGGGCACAGGGGGAGGCATTACTCTGCCGGCCACAAAAACGGTACATAGAATAAATGTGAAAATGTGACAACAAATAATGAAACTTTCAGCGCTGCTAGGAGGAGTTTTTCTTTATCGCCTTCCCCACATCTAGCCTGTCCTTCCTATTTAGCTCTTCTTGCTGCTCTCCTAAGCTTCCTGCTTAGAGCCAATCAAATCTCAACTAGTGACCAATCTGCCTCCCTGTCTTTGCTTATCTTGCTCATGTAGGTAGAATGGCCTCCTCCTTCCTCTCCACACAGCTGTAATCCTCACTCATTACTGCAGCCACCAACAAAAATCCTTCCCACTTCTTAAAATCTTCCCCCATCCCTTCAGGGAAATCCTGTAGTGCTGCCTTTACCACTATAATATTTATGACGATGTGCAGTTTTCTTCACATATGACCACATCTTTATCCCTGTCAGAAATGTAAGCTCCCAGAGGTCAGAAACTCTATTCTTCATTCACAGCTAATTACTTGCCATTCCTGATATACCATAAAGAAAATTCATACTACTAAGCTCAAGGAATTGGCATATGACATAGTTTAAGTTTGACATATTTGACCTGATACATTTATATATTAGAATGTGTCTCCTATCTCCAGAATATGACTAAACTTCTTATAACACAAAAAGTTAGTTTTGAAATTTTTATTAATTGCTGTGTTTTCACTTTGTACTTTAATCAGTCATTGATTGCGGAGAAATGACAATAGATGGTATATAAAAAAGTTCCTATTAGTTTGAAACATTTCATTAAAAAAACAACAACTAGGAATGCACTTACTGCTATTTTAAGTTATGGAGATACATATTTAATAAGACTCTTCTCCTATTAGGTAAAGAATGTCCCAAATATTACAAGTACTTACATTTTCTTAGAACATAAAGGTAAATATTCTCAAAGAGAGCTTTTGAATTAAGGACAAAAAATACATTTAAAAGTGTGGAGGACTGGGACACCTGGGTGGCTCAGCTGGTTAAGAGTCTGCCTTCGGCTCAGGTCATGATCCCAGGGTCCTGGGATCGA
Organism: Neomonachus schauinslandi; assembly: GCF_002201575.2. Lineage (NCBI taxonomy): Eukaryota > Metazoa > Chordata > Mammalia > Carnivora > Phocidae > Neomonachus > Neomonachus schauinslandi. The sequence continues at coordinate 60,492,736 of NC_058409.1, read as the reverse complement.
GCCCCGCATCGGGCTCTCTGCTCAGCGGGGAGCCTGCTTCTCCCTCTCCCTCTGCCGCTCCCCAGCTTGTGCTCTGTAGCTCTCTCTCTCTGACAAATAAATAAAATCTTTTTTTTAAAAGATTTTATTTATTTATTTGACAGAGAGAGACACAGCGAGAGAGGGGACCCTGGGATCATGACTTGAGCCGAAGGCAGATGCTTAACAACTGAGCCACCCAGGTGCTCCTAAAATCAATAAAATCTTCAAAAAAAAAAGTGTGGAGGACTTTTAGCATTGACCTTTCTAAGGAAACCAGGGAACTACTTTGCCTATATCTATGTATTAAACAAGATTTTTATATTCTCCAAAATAGAAATGGTTAAAAGTAGGCCAATTTCTACATGGTATTAGCTTGGTCCCACATACATATTTTTCATTCAAATATCTCACACCCTATGCCTATGCTACTATCCATTCATCTACCCACGATGTTTATGTCTATTATATTAAAAAAAATGGACTGCTACAATGAGTTAATGCTTTCTCAGTAATACAACTACACAAGACTTTCTCACTGGACCCAAATTCATTTTACTGGTGAAACTCCTTCTTTAAATGAAATCTTGTAGGTATCATCTAACAAACAAAAATAGTAAAATGTTGAACTGCTGCAGGAATGAGGGAGAAGAGGTGGGAGGAAGATCCTCTTATTTACCACCAGCTCCCTTGGTCCTCCAAAGTATATTTGACAAATTTTTCAGGCTTCATGAAATAGAGTTGGAAAAAGGGGAATACACAATACACTTTAGTAAGACACAGAGTATACCACATGCTTCATAAAGACTTCCTTCATAAAAGTTAAAATATAGGGTTCAATTATTCAGTATTAACTCTAAGTTATCTGATCTAGAATTTTCTATCTGGAATTTCATATCGTTCTAGACAGCTAATCTTATACAGTGCGTCATATAGTAGAAAGTTGTATACATAACCACAAAATGCCTCCTGGCTTTCACCCTACTTTTGAAGCACTCTCTCTTCAACCTTCCCACAATGTCCTACACTACAACTAAAAAAGAACTGCTTTCTGCTCCTTACACACAGTTTGTGTTTTCCTATTTCTGGACTTCTGAATCTGTCATTCTCTGTTAGGATTCTGCCTTGCCTCCACCATTCATAAATCCAGCCCTTTACCATTTTGGTATAAAGCTTCCTGGTAGTCATGACTGAATATACCCTCCACCCCAGTGCATGACACTCTGCTTAGGATTCTCTTAAAACAACTGAAAACACTCCCTTTATAGTTTTCCTAACACATATATCCTATTTTGCCTTACAAGTATAGATTTGGGGCATTTGTTCATCACTCAGCTAAATTCTTCAGATGTATTCAGGGTCTACATTAGAGAAAGCTGGTAGCCCCTGAGTGTTGAATACATTGTAAAATCTTTTAAAATTGCTGTGGAAGGGCCACAGGTAGAAGAAATAGCATCTATTCTCTACAACTCCTCACCTGCCCCCAAGCCCCAAACAGCTGGCAGAAACAATGTATAACTACTTTTTAGAATAAATCAGTACACATTCCTCTTTTCAATATTTGGCCAGAGCGAGGCTGGAACACATACCAGGCAAGAAGGAACAACGGTAAGCGTGCCCCCCTCCCTCTGGCACAGTAAAAGCCTGGAATCCCAAATACAAGCAATTCTGACTACTTACTCCCACAAAAATATGATCTGACCAAAGAATGAAACATTGAAATATTTTAGAGACTTAACAAAATTTCCCTCTTCCTTCCCCCTCCCCCTGCCTTTTTTGGTATATTCTGTTCTCTGTTCTGTATTTTGTGCCTCACGAAGGAAGAAAAGAAGCCACAAAGATGAGTCAGGGTTTCCAGCCTCTAATAGAGACACTGCCCCAACTGAAGCACTTCAGTGATGCAGACTGCTGTTGCCTAATCAGTCCTTTGACAGAGTTGGGAGGGATATCGCCACAGTGGCTTTGTTCCCATCGTCCACAGTCCATCATGCCATGTACTGCTTACTTAATTTGAAAATCCTGAACTATGGAAAGTATCAAATGACAATGGCTGGGAACTATATTAAACCATTTCTATGATACTGACACTCCCTGTTGATTATATAATTATTCTTGTTAACACAAAGTCTTAATCATTTGGCCCTTGAAAAGTCAATCTTAAGAGTCCATAATCTTAAGAGATTTCCCTGATTACTTGAAAGGTTTTTTATTAAGTTTGCCCCTGCTTTAAAACATAACTATCAAGTCTAACATGGGAATTCAATAATGATCTGTGATTTCATGTACTGAAATGTTTTCCTTTCCATATCTAAAATGAGATGAACATAGAGTTGACTAATTAATCTTGAATAAATTTTAATGTGATGACAAATTCTATGGTTTTTAATAACTACTCATTTTCCTGCTTCTTAATCCTCATGAATATTTATATATATATAGATATATAGAGAGATATAGATATATATATATCTCCACCCATATAGGTATCATGACAGCACTTGATGAGGTCCACATGGTTTCTGCATTCGAGGAATCTGCAATCTTCAGGAGAAAATGCACTGGAATGTTTAGGGATAAAATCGGTATGAATTGGTAAAATTGGTTTTGATTCAGCTTCTCGGTAGTTGAGCACTCATGAAAACGATGCCACTTGAAAAATTCCGCAAAATACAATCTTCCATTTTCCTGACTTAATTAACAGAGGCTGCAGATCAAAATTTAACATCTCCTTTGGGTGATCATTCTGAGAATCAGTTCTCGTTGTGCTATGATTCTGAAGAGATTGTGAAATTCCTTAGACACTGTTATTTAAAAAAATACTTAATATCATCTCTCTTTTAATTAATTCTGCTTGAATTTCTTATTATTGAGGCTTTGTATAATTAAGCTGCAGCTACAGTCAGGGATCATAATATTCAGAGAAGGTACCAAAGAGCTGGGTCAGGAGACTGGAGCTGACGGTGCCCTGAGTAACCTAGGAAATGCCTCTTGGCTGCTGTGTCCATCCTCTGTTTTATAAAGTGGCATCAACAATAAATCCATACTACATACTTTCCAAGACTATTGTACAGGTAAAACAATGATAACGATGATACTGGTAATGACAATATAAATATGTGGAAAAGAAAGAAGTAACAGTAGGTTATTATTTGATTTTTGTAGATCAGAATAAAATGCTATAGTAGAGGCTCCTCTAGCCAAGTATTCTACAATTTTATTTGGACAGACATTTCCCAATGAAATAGCTGAGGAAGTTGCTTTTTGTACTGAAGCTAAATTATGATGAATCTCTCATTGTAAAACATATTGTTTAATGAACCCTTACTTACTTTGATGTTCTTTGGCAAATTTGGGTTAATTTCTCCACAATAACCAACTTTTAAAAACATATTATTTATATTAAGCCCCAAACTATAATCAATCAGGCATACTACATTATTCATTCTATTAAATTATAGACATGCATGTCTTCTGAGTATAATTTTCTGATTTCTTACTATGTCCTTTACTAAGAACACCTTGTATTGGTTATTTTCTAAAATATTCTTATACTGATAGTTTTACATTAAACAATTTATCAACTCATATTCGAGGATAGGTTATATGTGTATGATTTTAGTTAGCAACAATGTTTTATCACTATGGACATATACCATAACAGTTATGGTAGCAAAATCCATATTTATACAGTCAATATTTTGTTTCCAGGATAGAATGAATTACAGAGTATTTCAATTTATACCATTCTGTTAGTTTTTGAATAGGTTCATACATGTATTTGACACAAAATTTTTAAAAGTACGAAACAATACACAAGAAATAGATCTTCCCTTCATCCATACACCCTTAGCCAATATTACCTCTAGGAACTAAAAGCACTGTTATCAATTTCTCAGCCATACTTCCAGAGATGAATTCTAATGAAACTGAGTTTTAACACTTTCAGATCTATACTAAATTATGTGATAGGCCATAGTGTAGGGCAGAATTTTCCAAAGGGTGTTCCCTCAGAATATAAGTCCTTTGAAATGTTCAGTTATCCAATTATTTTGGAAAATACGACACATTCCTAACTCCACTCAGAGATTCCAGTTACATACCCATTAGGACTCTGAATTCTTCAGGCTGGGAATATGTCGAACTTTGTTTAACTTAGCATTTCTTAAGCTTATTTTAACACAGAACAAAGACTTTTTTCCTCCTTACCCAAGAACACTAATAAGCAGCCTGTAAAATTAATTTATTTTAGAACTGAAGACTAACTATCTGAGTAAATAATGTACTTATAAGGTATTGCTACTGGTTATTAACTATAATGAATGTACCACACTAACAGAAGATGTGAATAATAGAGAAAGGGTGATATATATGGAATCACTATTATCTTTTCAAGTTTTCTGTAAATCTAAAACTATTCTAAAAAATGAAGCCTATCATAAAAAAAGTTAATTTGGGAGCTGCAAATGGAACATTAAATAACATAAAAAGGCACATTAAGAAATCCAACTTCTAGACTCAGTTTTAGGGAGTTGGTACCAGGAGGCCTTGGTCAACTCACTGTAATAGTTTTCTTGGTTGCAAAATGATCATTAAGGTTTCCTCCCCCCCCCCCCCCCCCCCGCATCACTACAAAATCTTCCTAAAATATGACAGAGGTAAAATTAGTTTGTTTCTATGCTTATTTGCTTTTAATTCAGAAATTCATCTTCTGTTCAGTAACTCAATTTAAGAAATATTTTTAGGTAGCTATCTCATAACAACCAATTTCAGAGTGTCTTTAAAAAGAAACTTAAAAGCTTTTGTTTTCTGAAGCAAATGAAACATTATTCCCAGAGTCTTACCAAATATCATTTATTCACAATTAGTTTATGTGAAAATTTTATAGAAGCAAAGCAAAGGTAAATTTCCTCTAGAGATTATTTAAATGACTACCTGTTTGGGAGGCCACTCAACTCTTGATTATCTGGTAGAAGATAACTAAAGTTATAATTAACCATAGAGAGTGTATTTGTGAAGAAATTAAAATTACTATAAATCAATAAAACATCTAGATACCAAAAGATATTTTATAGTAACTAAGAGACGGTACAGAGCCCTCCAAGATATCCTCACAGACGAGGCCCTCCCCGTTCCTCAGCCCATACAGCAGTGCTGTGGTATATTCTAATATTAAAGTGCAAGGACTTCAGTTGAACCTAGGTAAGGGTAAGCAATGGAAGAGAAAGGAGACATGTGTCTGCTCAATTCAGGTCTCATGAATACAAGGGATCTTTGCTAAGAAGTTGTTTAACAGCCCATTATTTTTCAACAGACAATTTATGTGGCCTTAAATCAAAGTACTTGTATTACTTTTACACTTTTGGATAATATCTGTGGACTGTGTTCTGAAATACTGGTTTACTAATAATTTTATTTTGTGTCATATTCTTACTAGTTTTGTAGTTTTGTTTTACCCACAATTCTGGGTAATCTGCGGTTTCCTTTCAATCTATTCATCACTCCAATTATGCCAGTTAATCAAGGGTTGACTGTAGTTGAGTTCAAAGCAATTAGTTTTACTATATTCTCAAATTGTTTCCTTATTTGCCATGCGTCATCTGCAAATATTATCAAAGTTTTCCCTAATTCTATTTGTAGCCATTTTTTTGAACTTGAAATTGTACTCATTTGAATCATTACCTCAAATCCTTCATTCTCAAACAGTTTACTCCACATAATATTAACTAAATATAAGTAGGCTATGTGGTGTTCTTTGTCTCTCTAATTGAATTTTCTATTGTGTTATTTGTAGGTTTTTTGCTAGATTATACTTGATTTTCACAAGTTACTGCAATATACAATTAAGAATATTTTACTGGCCCATTTTTTAAAAGCTTGCCATAAAAGCAATTTCTCACTTTTAGGGGCGCCTGGGTGGCTCAGTTGGTTAAGCGACTGCCTTCGGCTCAGGTCATGATCCTGGAGTCCCGGGATCGAGTCCCGCATCGGGCTCCCTGCTCGGCAGGGAGTCTGCTTCTCCCTGTGACCCTCCTCCCTCTCATGCTCTCTGTCTCTCATTCTCTCTCTCTCAAATAAATAAATAAATAAATAAATAAATTAAAAAAAAATAAAAGCAATTTCTCACTTTTATAGTTAAGAAGTATTATAAATTATTTCTGGTACTTATTTTCCTTATACTTTATTATTATATTACTACAATTATAATTAAAGCTTTCTCATAGTAAAAACATTCTGTCACCAACCAACATTTATGTGACATTTCCTATACTATATAATAATTGTTCTTATAAATGCAGGCTTTAATTTTATCCTGAGTGAGATATATTTGAAACCTTTCTCTATGCATAAGTATATAATCCTTCATTTTTCCTTTACTGATAGGGCAGCAATACAGTATATAGAATGGACTTTAGATTGTTACTACCTAAGCTTGATTCTCTTTTATACTAATTATTATCTGTCAACTCTTTGTGGCTCAGTCCTCTCATTACAAAATGGGGATAAAAATACTGGCTATCTCATAGAATTAGTGGAAGGATTAACTGATACAATGCATACAGAGCCCTTTGAAAAACTGCTTTAAGTCCTTAATAGTATTAGTGATTATTATTTTTATTGGTGGTGTTATTTTTCATCATCCCAAGAACACATAACTATTTCTCCTTGAATTAGATATTCCATAATTTGTTTTCTATTAAACATGAAACTACAATAAGGATGCTAAAGCACATAATTTTTTCCTCCCTCAAAAATAGACAATTTAAGAGCCTATCTGTAAGGCAAATGTCTCTGTGACCTATAAGAAAAAGAAACTGAGCTATGATATCTTTTATTTGCATATATATATTCCATAACTCTATTTTTAAAGCAATCTATGATCTTACTAATACTATCTAAAGTTTAATAATCTTCATTGTTAGGTATCTCTTCTTCACAGCCCATCTCCAAAAGTAAAAATACATTACCTGCTATTAACTGATACTTAACAACACTTACATACTGGTGTATTCACTGAACAATCTTAGAAAACTCAAATGTTTCTAAGCATAGAGTTTCGATGAAAATCATTTCACAAATGCAAACGGAGCAAATACCAAACAAAACTCTCTATTTTCTTTGTAATTTTCATTTAGATGGAAGTTAGCAAATATAAAAGTACATGTAGCTTAAATGTGAATAAGTGAAGTTAAAATTAATCTGCATGATACTTCCTTATAGCACAAGAATTCTACTGGGAAGAGATTCCTCCATAACTTAGTTTTGTTTTTTATTTTATCATAGACTCAAAGCCCGTAAGTGGTATGAAGCACAACTTAAATTTAAATTTAGGAGGAAAAACAACTGCTCAGTATAAATGGCAGTAATAAGAACAGCTATTGCGGAGAATACCACGGTGGCATATCTGTGCCCAAAGAGTTATTTCTCATAATACCAGTTTAGTTTTCATTTGCATGTCCTATACAAGAGTATCATAATTAAAGTGAAAGCAAATGAGTTTCATTCAAAGCAAAAGGGTGTGCTGAAATAAATTAAAGTGTCAAAAGAAGATGAATAGAACTGGCAAAAGGGAGACGTGACTCCAAGGGATTTTATATATTATCTCTGTCAATCATTTTGGAAATCTTCCAAGATTATATCAAATAAAGTCAAACTCAAGAGAGATTTGAATTCATATAGTTTATACTTTGCCATAAAGCATTGCTAAATAAATACTTAAGCTATCTGGAAAGCAGAGCAGAGGAGGAAAAAAAGATCAAGGTCATCCTTATTTGCTACTTCTCCCTTTTCTCCTACTGGAAAGCATCAAACTCTACCTTAAATTTCACAACACATCATCCCTTGCATCTTTCATCCGGATTTACAACAGCCGCCTAACTGGTCTTCCAGAGCTCCACTTTTGCCCACTTTCAATCAATCTACCACAGAGCAGGAAAAGTGATCCTCTCACACTGTAAATCAAGTAACAAAATTCACTGTTTAAAACCCTGCAAAAGCTTCCCAGAGTATATAGAATAAAATCCAAGTTCCCTCACTTTGGCCTCCAGGATCTGCATGATCTGGCTTCTGCCTACAACCCCAAGCTATACTCACCCCCACAAAACCACACGTATGCACACGTATATGCAAGTATATGCATGTGTTCCTTCCTGGGTATGTTACTACCTAGCCATGCTAAGTTTCTTCCCACCTTAAAGGCTGCATAAGTCATTCTTTCTTCATGGAATGAATACCTCACTTCTAAAAGTCTAGCTCCTTCTGTCTACATGCATCTTAAATATTACCGGCCTTGAGTCCTTTCTGACTACCTATGTCAACTATCCATTTGTTTTCTTTTTAGCATATATCACTGTGTACAATTAATTTTTATATTTGACAGCTTTTTATAAAGTTACTAAACTAACATGTAAACTCCACGATGACAGAGAGGTGTGTATCTTTTCTGATGGCATCTTTTTTTTAAAAATTTTATTTATTTATTTGACAGAGAGAGATTGAGAGAGAGCACAAGCAGGGGTAGCGGCAGGCAGAGGGAGAAGCAGACTCCTCGCTGAGCAGGGAACCCGATGCGGGGCTCGATCCCAGGACCCTGAGATCATGACCTGAGCCGAAGGCAGACGCTTAACCGACTGAGCCACCCAGGCATCCCCTGATGGCATCTTTTTAACGTACAACTTTTTATGACAAATACAAGGTAGATTATTCTACGTGCACATCATTTTTTTCCCACTTTGAAACAAGAGGACAATGTTCTAGAAAGTATGTCCCATACTACTGCATGACATTTGATGCAAGAGTGGTTCTATTGCCAAACAATTCTTTGCAAGTGCTACCCACTATATGTGCCTCTTAAGGGTCCATGATGCACATTAGGATATGAAAAGCTTTGAAAAGTAAATAAATCCTTTTATTCAATCCACTGATTCCTGTATTTGTAGATTCTACAAACTGCTTCTTCATTTCCTTATTTAGCATTTATTAATCTCCTGAGGTACTAGTGTTCAACATAAGAAACTCTGAGAACTAATGCTATAGATTTCCATAGAAGAACTAATTGTTGACTTTTCTATTTACCTGCCTAAATGGATTCAAGGATTTCATCAAAGCACCAAGTCATGCTCCCATAAAACCTCTTGTTTTATAAAAACATCTTTAAAATTGTTCTAAGAAAAAGTCTTAAGAATGTCTAAAATGGTCAAAAAAATGCCAGTGCTGGGAGATAAGCATTATCACTAAAGCTAAGTAAATTTACATAAACTAGTAATAAGTCACTAATTTATGCATGCCTAAAATTCAGGCCTCAACCCAGGTTTTGTATTTTGTGTGTTTACTTTTTGATACATGGTCCTTCAACTCTAACTATGCTAGTACTGTTATTATTACTTATTTATTTTTGCTTGTGATCTAATAATAAAGCAACCTGAAGTCTTCTCAATCAATCCCTACAAAGCTATCTAGATAGAATTTGCTAATGCTTTTTCTAGGCTACATATATCCTCTGAAGGGATTAAAGTATTACTTGGATGTACACGGCTCCTAAAAACACTTTTGTTTAGGCACTTCACCAGAAGTTTCACTGATAGTTATGAACACCTGGGGTACAAGACTTTTTAACAGTCTGATATAGTGAAGATAAATTTCCATTGGTAAAGTTACTTTATTACTCCATCTTTGAACCATTTTATAACTTTACATTTTTGTTCAAAACACCAAAAATTTAAACCTTGAAATCCAACAATACTGGATCTTTGTTTCTGTTGCCTGTTACCTTTTTATTATATCTCTTTGGCACAAAATCCTACTTGGGCAGAAAAAGTTTTCTAAGTCCTCCCTATGTACTTGAACACTTGTAGATACACATACCATTGGTTAGAGCACAAGTGTGTTTGTTTGCCTACCAACAGATGGTATTATTAATGGTTAGTCATGCTCACTTTTTTGGTCATATTTTATTCTTTAGTCCACAGAGCATTTAAAGTATTGTTTATACCTATTTATGATGAAAAGAGAAAAAGTTATATATCTTTCAACATTTGGGGAAAAGATTTAAAGAGTTAGATAATAATGGTATTAATATCCACAGCTTTTAAAATTAAACCAACATTTTAAAATACCCATATATTGGTTGTTTTATAGTATTAATTTAAAAGAATCTTTTGCAACCTACTCTGCTCAAAATCAGAACTGCTTCTATCCTTATAAATTTTTGTATACTCTAACCTTTTTCTTAGGTAATCTGAGGTAAAAAAAAAATATTCATTCACTTATTTATTAGTTTAGCAAATAGCTCATACATACCTAATAATGTCCAAGTATCTTGCTAAGTGCCATGGCATACAGAAGATGCAGGTGTCCTATTTCAGCACTCAAGCAGCACACAAACTGAGAATGGAGGTAAGGCATATACATAAATACCAGGCAAAATGGGTCAAATATTAGATGATGTGCTTAACAGCCTATAAGTTCAAAGAGGAAAGAAAGATTGTTCTCATGATTTCTAGAAGTGATTTTAGAAGGATAGGACTATGAAAGAAGAAGGGAATAAGAATCCGCAAGCAGAGAGATAGTTTAGGGAAGAAAAAAAAAAGGAAAGAAAGGATTCCTGTGCATTCAGTTCACTGGAATGTTAACTAGCCTATAAGAAAGAGAATAAAAGTACTGTTGTATTCAACTTACAGAACTATAACTTAATTTTACCTACAAAAAGAAATTAAATCATTTCATTAATTTTGAAAATATGGTACTATTCAAAATGTCATTTATACGAAATAATGTCATTTCATTACCAAACGCAAACAGTGGGAAACTGAAATGCATATTTAAAGATTTGCTTCAAATTAGATTTTGGAGCTTAAGTTTTTCGGTAATGAATACCATGAAACACTCCAAATTCTTCAGTAGAAAAACATTCAATCTCAATTATTCTGGGGGATACTTACTAGAAATAGTAATAATTGTAATCAGAAACTGCTCTGGGCAAGTGTTTTTCAAAATCCCATGAGACACTCCAATAAAGGTGTTCTAAATTCAGACACATTTGGGAATGTTGGTTCAATAAAGCTAACATGCAAATGTGTACTATGAATCTCAAGAAAGGGTTATAGCCTGCAAAGTTTCTTAAAAGCATATGACTAGAGAACTTGTTATTTGCCAGACACCTTACCATTTCAAGGAACAACTCTGAGATGCTGTTCTAAGAAGAAATTAGGGAATTCATTTTTTTGTACAAAATTGATAGTTCTGCTTTGCCTTTCTTTAGATCTTACAAAATCTGTAAGTTACAAGTCCTGCACCTTGCCCTACACCCCGCTACACACAACATATATACATATATATAAATACACAATTTTATATATGTATATATCTTTTATCTTTCGATAGATCAAAATTTACCCTTCCTGGATCCTGTCTCATGATTTGGCAGATAAAGTCGGTAAGTAATCAATCTGGTGTATACAAATTTTAAAAGAATAGGTCTGGGGATGCCTGGGTGGCTCATTCAGTTAAGCATCTGCCTTCGGCTCAGGTCATGATCCCTGGGTCCTGGGATCAAGTCCCTCATTGAGCTCCTTGCTCAGCAGGAGCCTGCATCTCCCTCTATCAGCCTCTCTCTCTCACTCTCTCTCTCTCTGACAAATAAATAAATAAATAGAATCTTTAAAAAAAAAAAAAAAAAGAATAGGTCTGGCTGTAGCTCTAAGATATAAATCACAAACAGGAAAGTGGGACAAGAGTAGCTATAGTCTGAGGGAAGGTGGTCTATTCTGCTGGCCCAAGAACTCTACCCCAGTGTCTATCCATCTGGCTTAAATATAAATCCATTAACAAGTATTTATCCAAGGACAGCTTTGTGATTATACTCAGGAAAATGTATTTAAATTTTTTGTTCTTCTTTTATCCTTCCAAAAAACAAAATGAATAAAAAAAATACAGGAAGAAAACTTAGGCACATTTTATAGGAAAATGATATATCTTAAAAAACATTTTATAAATTTCATAATTATAAACTTGGTGTGGACTGGGATGTACAATTATAAAATGGATGAGCTGAAAGGACCCCTACTAATGACCTAGCACCTCCAGCATTCTCATTTATAAATGAAATTTTAAAAGGTGTGGAGGGGTGGTAAATGAACTCAAAGTCACACAATTTGTGGCATAACCAGGCAGAGAGCCCAGGTCTTTAAACTCATTGTCCTTTTAGCTTTCCATTTCACCACATTGCCTCCCATCTTTCTCTTTTATTTTGTTTTCAAAATTCTTCAAACTTTTCAGAAAAAAAAGATACACAAGCATATTTTGTGCTTGCATTTTAACATACTTAAATGTTTGGAGAAGTGAAAAGCTACCACTATTGTCTATTTATTTGCTACCTGAGTTTATTCATATTCACCCTCTGATTTTAAAAGTCTTAAAAACAGGGCACCTGGGTGGCTCAGTTGGTTAAGCGTCTGCCTTCGGCTCAGGTCATGATCCCAGGGTCCTGGGATCGAGTCCCACATTGGCCTCCCTGCTCAGCAAGGAGTCTGCTTCTCCTTCTGCCCCACATTCCCCCGCTCGTGCTTGCACGCACGTGCTCTCTCTCTCTCTCTCACTCACAAAAATAAATAAATCTTTTAAAAAAAGTCTTAAAAACAAATGCATAATCTACTTAAACTGAGTAAATACAAAGCCCAATAAAGTAATGCTCATGTGAGTGTACTACATTTCCCTTTGTAAAAGTCGCATTGTTTATTATCATACCTAAGGAAGAATAATACATTTTTACCTGCCAACGTTCCTCAGGGTAGTAATTTTGTAGCATTTAAAAAATCTCTAAATATTGAATACTGACAAAAGAATAAAACTTTGATTTATTTAGATTAAAGAAAATTAGGAAGAACTCAGACTTCTTTGTACTACTTTAAATCCCTGAGCTCTCTAAATTACTACATGAGATCTTGAACAAAATGTCACAAATAATGAAAATTTTCCCTTTGTGCAAATATAAAGTGAAACAGATTTTTTCCAATTAGTTTTTAGTTAAATAACTGCTAGCTTGAGCCTTAGTGATGTGCTTTATAAAGTTCCATGTAATAAAGATTGGTTTTTACCAGAGAATCCCTGCAATCACATAGTACAGAATATAATCAGAGTACTTGATATGTAATAATCATGCAATAAATATTTACAAAATGAATAAAATACATATAAGTTTTGGTTTTCTTAAACAGAATAAAAGTATCCACTTTATATATAATCCCATATAATATATATAAGTTCATTTTTATAATTTTCAATTGCAAAAATTGAACTTAGTCAAAAGAAGAATATTTCAATTCTCCATTTGTTTATGGAAAAGGTAAATTTATTACATGGGGGAAGTCAAGTTTCACTTCTCATACGTAAAGAGCTTGGAAGTCATCACCCCTATCCCTGTAAGAAAAAGCTGAACAAACTGAAAATTAACTAATTTTCTTGGACCTTTCAGATAACGAAAATTACAGGGCAAACCACCACCCCAAATCTGGAAAGACAGATCAATTCAGAGTCACAGTTGAGGTCTACTTACCTGGAGGTGAGGCTTCTAGAGCCATAAATTGGTAGTTAACACTTAAGTGGGAATTTTAATGAAATGCTGGTGACTGAATGTAGCAGAGTGAGAAACTCCTGTGGGTATAGTCTTGAGGCACACCCACCGTTTCCTGGATTTTACTTCCAGGAACCCCAACAGATTCTCATACTGAAGATTCAAGAAAGATCCCCTCCAGATTTTGAGGGAGGGAAAGAGTGATCACTCTGAAATTTGCCCAGAACCCTTCCATAACAAAGGCCTACTCTCCAGGGTAAAAGACTACCTGAGCTTAGTCTCACCTGGGGTAAGGATATTTCTCATGCTCCAGTCCCCTCTACCCTTCTTATCTCACCTAACAAGGGAGGAAAACAAAAAAGCTGTAACACCAGAGAAACACTTAGGAAGGTCACAGTCCCAAGACACAGGCCTGCTAAAAGACTGAGATTTTTTTTTTTTTAAGTTTTTATTTATTTATTTGACAGAAGGGGAGATAGCACAAGCAGGGGGAGTGGCAGGCAGAGGGAGAGAGAGAAGTAGGCTCCCCGCTGAGCAGGGAGCCCGATGTGGGGCTCAATCCCAGGACCCCAAGATCAGGACCTGAGCTGAAGGCAGACATTTAACCGACTGAGCCACTCAGGTGCCCCAAGACTTTGGTAAAACAACAGTGAGTTCTAAATGAAAGAGCTGGAAGAGGCTGACTTTCTCTCTGACAAGAAGTACTTAGAAAAGCCTAAGGATTAAGAGGGGAGACAAAAACAAAGACACCAGGGGAATCTGAAGCTCCTGACACCCAGAGCTATAATAAACATTAAATATAGCACAACTCCTAGTCATATTAACATAAATCCTCACATTAATGACCTTTTCACTTTAGTTCCTATTACTCAATACAAAATGTCAATTTTCTACAAAAAATTATAAGGCATGCCAGCCAGACAGCATGAAAAAACAATCTTAAGAGTAAAAGCAAGTGCCTGGGTGGCTCAGTTGGTTAAGCGACTGCCTTCGGCTCAGGTCATGATCCTGGAGTCCCGGGATCGAGTCCCGCATCGGGCTCCCTGCTCGGCAGGGGGTCTGCTTTCTCCCTCTGACCCTCTTCCCTCTCGTGCTCTCTGTCTCTCATTCTCTCTCAAATAAATAAAAAAAATAAAAATAAATAAATCTTTGGGCGCCTGGGTGGCTCAGTTGGTTAAGCGACTGCCTTCGGCTCAGGTCATGATCCTGGAGTCCCGGGATCGAGTCCCGCATCGGGCTCCCTGCTCAGCAGGGGGTCTGCTTCTCCCTCTGCCCTCTTCCCTCTCGTGCTCTCTGTCTCTCATTCTCTCTC